>NW_028145433.1:0-111230 GCF_977016875.1 Pavona decussata | reverse complement strand
ATTCTGACTGCAAGAAATGCAATTCTATCTGGTAGTTACTTATTGCCTCACTAGATCTCTGTATCTATCTATTTAATAGCCTGCAAGCAAGCTCTCTTGGGGGTGGGGGCGGGAGGGGGAAAGAGGATCCACCTCCAAGAGAGTTTGCTCGCAGGCTATCTATTTGGGGGAATTGGCGATGCTGGAGGTTATCACTGTTAAAATATTGTAGGCTTTACACACCACACAGTCAAATATGGCCCGAGTATAAGCTGAAACAGCTTCTTGTTACGCGGAATGCCCGCAGGGCAGGCCGTGTCTAGGTTTGGTCGGGTATCTTTTCTTACGCGGGATGCCCTGAGGGGGCATACCGTGTCTAACAACGGGTCGATTTCCTTTTTTTACGCGGGATAGGCCTGAAGGGGCATGCCGTGTCTAAAAGCGGGTCGTTTTTTTTTTTTTACGTGGGATGCCCTGAAGGGGCATACCGTGTCTAAAAACGGGTCGATTTCTTTTTTTTTTTCCTTCGTCGTAGCCACAAATCGGTACATTAACTTATTCATTAAACTCTCCCCTCTCCTACTCGGGATGTATTGTTCTGATTGTCTTCAACAAAAGCAGGCCAATCAAAATCCATTCTTGTCGCGTATATCGCAAAAGAGGGGACCCACTCACCCCTACTTGTGTGACGTCAAAGCATCATTTGATTTATTCATTAATCTTGGATTAAATTGGTGGCGCCATATTGTTAACATGTTGTGGACTCAAGTGTGCCGTTTTAAAACGGAAAATAAACAATTTTGAAACGGTAAATCGAAAGAAGAACTTCTAAGAAGCACTCTACCTTTAAAACGGTGTAAATTGGAGAATTCCTGGCGAAGGAATCGTGCTTTGTTTGACAGTCTTAGACCACGATGCGAGGCTGAAAAGAGGTCATTGAGAAGCTTACGTTACAAGGGAAACAACGTAACGCGATCGTCGTGACTCAAACTATTCCATTAGCAAGGATAGTTTTATAGTCTGCGAAGCATACAGTTGGAATAAATGCATCACGCGTAATGCCAGTATAGCATGCATCTTGGTTTTTTTTTTTCTTCCTCGTAGCCACAAATCTGTACATTAATTTATTCATTAAACTCTCCCCTCTCCTACTCGGGATGTATTGTTCTGATTGTCCTCAACAACAGCAGGCCAATCAAAATCCATTCTTGTCGCTTACATCGCGAGGGAGGGGACCCACTCTCCCCTACCTGTGTGACGTCAACGCATCATTCGATATATTTATTAAAATCGGATTAAATTGTCGCGCCATATTGTTCACATGTTGTGGACTCAAGTTTAAGGGTGCCGTTTTCAAACGATAATTTCACCAATTTTGAAGCGTGGTGAATCGAAAGAATAACTTCTAAGAAGCACTCGACATCTAAAACGGTGGAAATTGGAGAGTTCCTGGCGAAGGAATCGTGCTTTCTGTGGCAGTCTTAGACCACGACGCGAGACTGAAAAGAGGTCATTGAGAAGCTTACGTTATCATAATGGAAATTCACAAATTTCCGGTGATAATAATTAAGTACTGTGAATAAAGAAGCTGGAATACCAACGTAACGTCGATCTTCGTGGTCCAAATATTGCACTTAGTAAATCTAAGTAAATTTGGTAAAAGATATAGCAAACAAGCGGCAAAGGTGGTAAATGCCGCATTTGCATACCCATTTGCTACCCCGTGCAAAACCTATAGCAAATGCGGCATTTACTATCATTGCTACTTGTTTGCTATATCTCTGTTTCTAAATTTGCTTAAATTTGCTAACATTCATATTCCTTTTAGCAAGTCAACTCTCATTCCATTTGCAATGAATTGGCAATGAAAATGACTTAAATGTCCCACAGAAAAAGGGATCAGATTGAGGTGTAAGAGTGCTAAATTCTATGTAGATCACCAAGATAATTTGACTGTTTAAAGAACAACAAGGAACGATAGGGATAAAAGTCTCTCATACTTACAAAGAGTCGAGTGCTAGGTGTGAAAATACATCTGGCGCTAGATGTTGAATTCGGTTGTCGCTGAGGTGCCTACAAATTAATTGAAAGTTCATTTTATTAGGGAGTTGAGAGAAAACTTTCAGAGAAAAGAATAGTCATGAATATTAAAGAAAATATAATGCTGCAATTAAAGGGGGGGTGGGGATAGAGCGGGGAGCACTTTTGTAAAGCACTTTGCGTCACTTCATGATCTTTGCGTAGATGACGAGGCCCGGTAAGTTACCGGGTCTTTCGAGAAACAGACCCCAGGTCATTTCACTGAGCAAAAGACCAGTGATGTATAAATGGTAAAATACTTCCACGATTTATTTCACTAGGAATATATTGATTGCTAAATTAAAGTGAAACTTACTTCTTCCACTTCCCCATTTAGGCTATTTTAAGGCTAGGTTTAGTTTATAATTTCGCTTTCATTGTTAAAAGATCAAGGTTGACAATGAAATACGGACGATTTATTAAAGAATCGCCTTATAAACTAAACTCAGTCATGAGTCCCGATCGAAAGGGTCGATTACGAAATTGTCCGTTTTCCTGAGAGGTCCGCACGCCAAAAAAAGCCAGTTAAAGGACATAAACCTAGCATAAGGTTAGAACTAAAACAGTATTTAATAAGTATCGCTGTTTAGATTACTCTTTGTTTTTTTTTTTTTTTTTGTAATTTGTTTATTTTTATTTCAACCACACACGTTACAGTACTTACAATAACTTTACAATAACTTACTCATAATACACCGTATTCACAATACAATATACCTTACACTTAATTAAGAAATGCCGTGATCTTGTCAGCTATTTAAACTAGAGAGGAGGTAGGCTAACAGATCCTTCCATTTGTTAAAATGAAAGCTAATCTTGTTTTTTTTTTCTTTAGCAATCAAACGTTCAGAATCCAAAACTGCCTTCAAAGATTTTGTGAAACTGATTGTACTAGGAAGAGAGTTGTTAAGTTTACATCTGAAGATATGCTGTTTACCTAATACGATTAGATGGTTCTTAAGAAAGAAGTATTCTACTAAGTATCTTGTACTGACATTCACGCGTTCTGGTGTCTACTGCGCACCTAAATGCATTGCTGTAGCTACTTTTCCAGTCAAGGCTTTGCTCTGTAGAAGCATATGTAGCATCAAATTTCCTTTTCGTACAGGGGTTAAACGAAATCTTTGACACCAGAATATTGTAAAAAAAAATTTTATCGGACAATTCGCTTAATGAAATAGCATCATTGCTTGAGTACAAAAAGACATCGCCCCTATAGTGGTTGATTTTGATAAGTACCGATGCAGAATCATTAATCATCGCCATTTTCCATTTAGGTGAAAAGCAATTATAAATGCCATTCAAAAATAAGAGACTGATGCAGGGCATTCAGATTTTGCAAGGTGATATGTGGCTTAATACACATCTCATTAAAAAGGTCTCCAACTTTGTGAAGCACTAACGAAAAGCGTTTATGATTGAAAACTGATTTCTGTCCGATACAAATGTATTTGTTGTTTCATAGGATCTGACTGACAATTTCATCCAATGAAGAGACAGGTGAGGCAGTTAGTTTTGTCCAAGTGGTAAGGCATTCCCTGTAATAATCGGGAAGGTCCAATGGGAGTTTTGTGTATTCAAAGTTACAGTGGAACTGTTAACTGCCCCTGAATCTGCGGAGATAGTGGTCGAGTATAATTTTCCAGCAACAGGGTGAATCACCCAAATACTTTTCGATACATACTATCCATTGCGTGTCAATGAGAGACTCAATGAGCGGCATGTTTAACCCACCATTCTCGACACTGTTTATAAGAGCGAGCCGTTTAACTTTATCCTTGCTTTTCCACACAGATTTGTACAACACCTGATTGACCTCTTCAATAAAAGTTTTGTTTGCTGAGACTAGAGAGAAGCGATAAAGAATTTTAGAAATGGCAAACGATTTGATTATCTGTATTTCCCTAGCAAGGTAAGACCTCTCCAGTTCCAGCTGTTAAGTAATTTTCTAATTAATTTAATGATGATATTAAAATTCAACTGATCTGAGAGCATCTGATCGTAGGTGAAATGTATCCCTAGGATCTTGACTACTTTTTTTTTATTTCATCTATTTTCAGTTCTTCTGCACCTGAGATTTCGGAGGGTCCGAGCATCAGAACCTCAGCTTTTTCTCTATTAACGTTCAAACCGGAGTATTGACCAAACAGTTCTAGCTTGGCCATCAGGCAGTGAAAAGATACGATATCTTTAAGAAAGACCGTGGGATCATCAGCGAAGATGATAAGCTTAAGTTCAAGACCATCAACTTTTATTCCTTTAATTGCATTCGCCCTTCCTAATGTGAATCGCGAGTGTTTCTAAGACTAAAATGAACAGATAGGGTGAGAGAGGATCACCCTGACGCACTGCACCGCGTAAAAGTTTAAACGGTTGTGTAATAAATCTGTTATTCATCACACAGCTGGAAATATTCGAGTAAAAAGCTGTAATCCAGATGATGGACCAAAATTGTTTTTCCTTAGTTCACCGAGTCAAAGGCTTTTTCGAAGTAAATTGCTACCAGAAATGAGCTCATATTATTCGATGATGTTAGCTTGATAATATCGTCAATGGTTCGGGCGACATCGAAAATAAATCTGCCTTTAACATATACGTTTTGATTATGATGTATAATTTCCGGTAAAACTTTTTCTAATATTTTAGCTATAGCTTTCGTGCCAATCTTAACATCGACATTGATTAAAGAGATCGGTCTCCAGTTCGTTAATTGCCGTCTATCTTTGTCTTTTTTCTAAATTAAGACAATAAGAGCTTGTTTTTGAGAGGAAGATAATTCACCGTGTTTGTACGCGTAATTTAGACAGTTAACTAGCAGGCTACCCAAGAGTGTCCAGAAGCATTTATAAAACTCTACGGCTAGTCCATCGTTCCCAGGTGTCTTGTTGCATAGAAACTCGATAGAGTATTAAAACAATCTGCAAGAGTTAGCTCGCCTTCGCACAAATCTTGCATTGCTTGTGAAAGCTTTGGTATATTCCCAGAATTTAAGAAAGGACAATTTCCAACAGTTAGCTCTTCAGAATTCTTTTCGCTATAAAGATCTGAGTAAAATGATTGTATTTCGTCCATTGTTCAATTCGGGTCAACAATAATATCACCATTCTTGCGTGCGAGTTTTCTTATAGTGCTTTTTATCTTCTTTTTGCTTTGCAGATTAAGGAAGTACTTATTATTTTTGTCAGGTTACTATTTGTGTCGGCAAGTGAAATGCGCGTCCACTTTGCTAATAGCTACTTTTGATCTTACGAACTAATGAAATTTTTTCTGCATTTTTTTGTTTGTTTGCTACTTAAGTTTATTTTCATTTTTACAGCAAAAGAGCGGGTCTTTTGTGAGCCTTTCTTTAGAGGTGAAGGTTTCCCTTTTTTGGCATTTCCCTTGAATTTGAGGCAAATAAGTAGAAAGAATGCAAGGGTCATTACCAGACGTTTATAACAAGAAAATATTTTCTCTCCCCTCTCCATGTATATCAAGTCATTTGTTTCGATCAGTTAGCCCCATTCTCTCTCAAACGTCGGTAAACGCTTTGAATTCGGCGCGCTCTGTGCTTAGAACAAAGTCAATAGTCCTAGCTTTTTGTTTGGCTTCCTGAAGCAAAGTTTTCCAGCTGAGAACATCATTAAGTCTTGTGAGGGAAGAAGTCTTACGATATGCAACTTCTGCTTCTTCTTCTATCCTCCCAGCAGTTATTTTGCAGCGGTATCAGACGTATGGATGCTTAATAAAAAAGCTACATGGGGCACGCAGCGTGACCCATGTTGCCAAAAAGAATGTAATCTTTTCTAAATAAACGATATCCAACTAACTATAAACTACCACTAAAACTATTTATCACGTCACGGAGTGTGTTTTTAAATATCTATCATGAAACTATTTTAAAAGTCTTAGCAATGTTCAACATGCCGGATCACGGTGGCATCGACACCAGGAGACCATCCTCCTAAGACATGAATGATGATGCTGTGTTCCTTGACAGCATAGATTTCAACCGCAAACTAACCTATGGAACTACGAAAACACCATGCTCATCAAAATAGTTACCATGTTCAGAAACCTTTTAATCTCCTCATTTGATGCTAAAAGCTAAACAGGGCTTTCCACTCAGCCCTAGTCTCGCGAGGTTTCGCGAGTCACTTAATTCTAGTACTTATATTGTAATAGTGATAATATTGTAATAGTAATAAATTGTCATCACATACGTAATGTGAATACGGAAGACGAATGTATTCGCAAGGAAATGGAAAGTTGGTGCAAAAAAAAATTCTTCTTTTAAACAATTGTCGCATCTTTAACAATCAATACGTTGGTTGATATTTTAGGAAGCCCACAATGTATCCCGTGTGTCGCCCATGTTTTCTTTATATCCACTTGATGGAGTATTTCCCCCGTGGCTAAAATCAAACGAAGATCAGCGGAAGCTACAAAAGTGTGAGATCAAATAGCGTGCGACAGTTCCTACTGACTGCCTGTGGTTGAAAAAAGCCGAGCATTCCGCATTCAGCATTCAGCATTTTTCTTAAAAGAAAAATGCTAAATCTTTTGAACGTTGATTGGCTCGGCTTTTTTTTAACTGTTAAAACAGTTCTTCCACGCTTTTTTGCAAGCATCACCGAGTTCTAGAAGGTTGGACCTTTTTAGTCTTTAGGCTACGGAAACTAGGAAACAATCAGACGCTCCTAGGCACTTCAGGTTTTTCTGTCCCTTTTCCATGCCGATGTTTTTTTCCCCCTTCATAAAATAATTAATACGAAAATCGAAACACGATTTAATTGTTTTTTGGCCTAACACTTTTTTCAATTTTCATTTGTTCGTTTCTTTTTTTATTTAGTTTTTCAATTTTTTTATTTATTTGAAATGTTTCCTCTCGCTTCCTTTCATTACATAATTTTTTCACTTTATCCATTTTTTCCGTTAACAATAATTATAATTTCTTCTCGCAATTAGATGAGCTCTTTTTTTCCCATACGGATGTCAAAGAAAAAATAATAAACGACGGCTCATTTTGTGCAAGATTCGTCAGCCACTTCGGTAGTTAGTGACTAACAGTTCAGGTTACCTTTAGTCTTTATACTTGTCAATCAAAACAGCGTCCCTTAAACATTGTTTAAGTACAATGCCTCTATTAAATATTATAATGTAACGCGATTTCTTTGATTTCTTTGGTGAGCCCTTAACATTTCAAAATCAACTAAATGTATTAATAACTTTTTTTAATTGGTGTAACAAAGTCTTGTCGTGTTGTTGTTGTTGTTCGTATTGCCTGATGAGTCATATAATGTGTTAATTTCTCAGAAAATAACAGACGTTTATTCGCAATAAGGAAATGGAATCCAAGATTGTGTCATATGTTTGATAATTACAAGTCAAATATAGAATGTGGAAATTTTATCTCATATCTCGAAATACAAAAAAAAAGTAAAACTAACAAGGCTGTGTTGAAGAAAATGGACGAACTCAACAAAACCATTTGAAAAATGAGGACTTTTTCAGAGGTTGTGAGAATCGTGAGTACATATCGAATGGTGAGAAAATCTTTAGCTTCTTTATTATCATTTCATTCCTTTTTCCGGTGCTAAACCTAAATGCTGCAGCTTTTGCCGAGCGATTTATTTTACCCTTATAGTGATTCCCCTTGAAATAAAAGTAATATTTTATTCCCTTTAAAAATGAGTCCATTTAAGTTCTTCTTGTCAGGTTGTATGGTAGCAGAAATTAAATAGCTAAAACAGCGTTGAGAAAAAAATAACACGCACAGAATATTGAAGCTTAAACAGCAATTAAAGATGCCTTTTTTTGGTAGCAAACTACATTCTACCAAAACACGATTTTAAGCCCCCAAATGGTGGGCAAGATAATTTTCCCGGGAATGACTCATTTTTCTGTCGTCAATTCTTTTTTCTAAAAAACATAAACAGGATAATACCTAAGTTAAAATATGGAGGTAAAAAAAAGATAGCCTAGGAGAAAATAACAATTTAGTTGTTTACTGGGATTACCTTCAATAAACACATCATACTTAATACGTTAATGACGCCTGAATTAGTCAACAGAAGGAATTTATTCAAGTAAAATCATCTTAAGTTCATGGTGTGGTATCAAGCAAATAGCTATATTATTAAATTCTCAGCCTCAGATATTGCATTGCTAGCGTTCTGATTGGTTCACTAAATCCCGGTTATCAGCTCATATACCGTAGTTTGACCTTACATGGAAAACGATTGCCCCAGGTGTCGCTATGCTAAATTTTTTTTCGGCGGGAAGCGAAAGTTTCTTCGGTAAAATGGAGAAAAAAAAAAAAAGAAGAAATACCAGACAATTCCATCTCAATATAACAACAATAAAAGCCACAAAGTTCGATATGACAATATTTAATGGTACGTATCTCTGAAGTTTCCTTTAAAATCTTTAAAATTGCAAGATTTTTACGATTTAGATCACATAACAACCACAACAACAATAACAACCGGTTACCTTCAAAAATTTCAGGATGGCTTGCAAATCCTGGCGGCATGAGGTTAAAACCGATCGAAGAAATTTTTCAGGAAGAGCTTTATGCCTGCCTTTATGTTTTTACGCATTTACGAGGACTTCAGGAAAAGTTCATTAATGGAATCCGTACGAGCAGCGGCCATAATGTTCGTTTCCGTCTCTCGGCACCACCCAGCAAAACATTTTCACAAATGTGCACAGCTCTTACGCTTCTCGATAAGCTTGAAGTTGAAAAACTTGTACTGAATGCTTGTCTCAGTGAGGTTGTACCTCGTACACTTGGACTTGCCTGAAGTGTTTTAAAACGTCTGCGAGGAATTCATTTTCTCAAATGTGCATAACTATTACGCTTCTCGATGAGCTGGAACTTCAAAAGCAATTGAATGCTTGTCTCAGAAAGGTTGTAACTCGTACATTTAAACGTTTTTTGAATTTGAGATGTCCGACTGTGTCCGATCTTCTTCGCTTTCGACTTTTCATTCAACTCCGTTTGCAAAGAGCTGCGCGTGTCATGTGATCATTACGTTTCGCGCGCTTTGTTCGGGAGTTGCCTCAACATCCGGTCGTTTTAATTTGAAAGCAATTTTTACTTAAAATAAAATTCAGTAAACTTTAACAGCAATATCCAAACGCAGAGAATTTAAGGTGGCCGAATACTATGGTCGTCCAAATGTTTCAATATTCGCTAAGTTGTATTCGCTGTCGCTAAATTACATTCGCTATCGCTAAATTACATTCGCTGTCGCTAAATTGTTCATTCGCTGTCACTAATACTTATTCGCTATCGCTAAATTGTACATTCGCTGTCGCGAACTCATTTGCTATCGCTAAATTTCATTCGCTTTCGCTAAATTACATTCGCTGTCGCTAATACTTATTCGCTATCGCTGATATTCATTCGCTCTCGCTAAATTTCATTCGCTGTCGCCAAAACTCATGTGCTATTGCTAAAACTCATTTGCTATCGCTAATACAAATTTGCTACGTTGACTTTTCTGTTGCAAAATTCCAACTTCGATTCGCTGTCGCTGATTGTTTCCATTTTATGCGCTAAAAATTAACTCAGGGTATCCCCACACGGGAAAGTTTGTAGAAAGCCGCTAACCGCAGATTTGCATTCAAAAGCATGTGAGATCTCACGATGACCGACGAAAAGGTATGGAAATGCTCTTCTGAAATTAAAATTTCAGATTTAGTTCGCTTCTAAGCCGTTCCTCAGTGAAAAGCTGGAGCTAGTATACGAAAAGGCTTTCTCCGGGGCTTTGTATGAGCTTAAAGTTTGGTTCATGGCACCATTGTGCTTCGTCGAGGCGGGAAAATACGGGACTCTGTAAAATATGGATACGGACGGGCGGATGCGGACGGCGGACGGCGGACGGCGGAGGGGGCTTTAAAAAAAAAAAAAGAAGAAGAAGAAGAAAATAGGATGTTGATACTGTTAAATTTATTGGTTAATTGTCCCCTTTTAAGAAATGCTAGCTTTGGCTATTTTTTTTAAATTTGAATTAATTTACATCTTATTGTCAGTCGAAAAGCGAAAACGCCGTAAAACGTTTCTTCTTGTTTTTCAACCAAATCAGTTTGCAGTGGAACTCCGTACATTAGTACGACATATCATCCAGCAGCACGTTCACATTCATGAACAGTTACGGGATAATCTGATTAACGGGAAAAGTACTGTACGAGCTCTTGTTAGGCAACAGACAGATTGATACAAGTTATTAAAAGATTATTTTAAGACGTCCAAAGATTTATCTGCGTAGGATTTGCGAACGTATCATTTTCTTTCCTTTACATTTGCACACAAGCGAAGTTTTCCTTACAATAGGGGGACTTTTTTAATCGGGTTTTGCGTCTTTTCGGTTTTGATGTTCATTGCGGCTTTGGTTTTTCCCTTTTTTTAACATTCAGTTTTTTTACCTGACAGAAAAACAGGTTTTTTGGGTCAGTTTCTGGTTTTCCCCAGTTGCCTCGGCGGCGGCCTTCAGTCCCTAGTTGTCAGCGGTCGTCTTCTCCGTGAACTTGGTACAGTCGAACCTCGATTATCCGGACTCGTTGGGACTTGAATAAATAGTCCGGATAATCGAAAATATGAATATTAATACAGTAATGTAAAGAAACGAAATAAAGTAAACTTTAATTTTATGAGTAGACTTTTAAACTTGTCTAACCAACCGGTTGATGCTTTGAAGCTTTCGCGATTGGTCGACTCCGCTTTCAACTGCGCTGAGAAATGTTTCGCTTTCTACTTTAGAAGCGGACCTGAAATTGGTGTTCCACTGCTGAATAAACTGAGGAATACTGGCTTTTCTAACTCGTGTTCCTCTACATCAGACATCTTGGCAGAACGTAACTTTTTCGTGACCGCAAACGTCCAAATATGGAACCCATAAAATTTTCCCAGAGAAAAATAGTGACATTTTTTCAAGCACGAGAAGTTCATGTTCGTTTCAGCGAGGGACCACCAAAATAAAAATCGCGATCTTTAATTCGTCACGATTGTTCAAGACATGCTCTGCTCTAAATTAAAACTTGAAAGGAAACGTCGCTTGTGTGCAGATTTCATGTCCTGGGAGGAAAATGACACGTTCGCAAATCCTACGCAGGGAAATCTTTGAACATCTTAAAATAATCTTTAATAACTTGTATCGATGTGTCTGTTCAAACAATAACCACGATTTCCAATCTATAATGCCTAACAAGAGCTCATACATTACTTTTCCCATTTATCAGATTATCCCTAGCCTCCCACGCAGTCGTTTTTAGTTATGCTTTTAGGGAACTATTTTCATGCCAAATGTCACGAAATTCTAATGAGCGGTTCTTTAGAAAACAGTTCATTTCAACGAAAACAAACACTCACAATTTTTGGGTCTAATGGGCATGCGTGGCCTTCACTGGGTTTCGTGGCAAAGATGAAAGCATGCATAATGTCTTAGTGAATGAATTTGTTTGCTCGGAAAGAAAAGAAAAAGTGTCCAAAAATGAGAATCTTAGTTATTTAAGATCAAAACTTAACTTTATTATCCAATTCATGTGAAATTGAGGGATCACTTTATCGACCGCCGTTTTAGCGTACCACAACCCTAGCGCGCGCTTAATAGCATCACTAACAGAATCTGCAAAGCGCGCGCAAAAACTGTGTTCGGCCACCTTAATAAAACAATTATTCCATTAGCGCTTGTTGGGTATAAGATTAGTTATAGCCAACTCAGCGCTTCGCGCCTCGTTGGCTATTTACCATCACATATCCAAAGCGCGCTCATAGAATAGTTTTTAAATATTAGGCAACGCATGTGCGGTTCCGGTCTAGGTGTTCACACCATGTTCAATTCAATCCACTCGCGCCGAAAACTTATCATACCATCTTGCAATCATTTTCATACACTCGCCACTGTTTTATATGCCAATTTAATGTTATGCAGGGTGACCTAAAAAAAATCTGCCACAGAAATGCATGGAGTTTTTCTATTGGACTAGAGTGGAGAGTAAGAGTGCTAGATTCTACGCAGCTTACCTGGTTATATGAATGTTAGGGAAATAAAACAAAATTAATAACAAAAGAAAATCAGGTCACACTTACAATTCATACATCCCTGACTCGCGTGGAAATGTATCTTGCAGTAGATGTTGAATTCGATTGTTTTTGAAGCCCCTGCAAACGAAATCGGAAGAGTAAGACAGGTCATGAATATTAACGAAAATATATTACTAGTTAGTCTCGCCATGGCAATTTAGGGTGGGAGGAATGAAGCACTTTTGAAAGAAACTTTAGTACTCTCTCTTGGTAGAAGTCGACGCAGCTGACAAAAATTTCAACTCGACGTTTTTGATCTGAGTGGTAAAATGTTGTTTTCATAACTTATATCTGGACTTTGGGACACTAATATCCCTTTTACTTATTCCTCTTGAACACCTCTAAAGACCTTTGTTGACTGCGTGGAAACAAAAAAAAAAAAATTGCATGAAGTTACCCCTGGAGCGAGGAATACCGGCTAAAGTAGTGCCAACCTTGGTTCATCCGATCTGATAATAGGGTCGCGAATGACATCTGGTGCTGGTGCGTATACATTGTTCTTATTGTAGTTGTTGTTGTTTGCTTGTTTGTTTTGTTTCGTTTCTTCTTTTTTCAATCATCTTGAGATTACACCAGCCACAGCAAAACCACACCCCGTTCCAAAAACCATCAAGTTATACGTAGGCAGTTCGGATTTCGCTCGTCACTACTACGTTCTACAAACAATTAGGATATAATAAGTTGGGAAAATGCATTATGAGATATATTAGGGCCAAGTGGACACGTATGTGCATGAAAATGTGGTTTAAAGTGTGAAAAAGGCCGAGTAGCACTTCCGAAAAGCCAACAGAAGCTCGAAAACTTCCAAAATATATAAGATATTTTCCTGACAGTAAAATTATCAAAAGCTTCTAAATATTGGAAGACTGTAACCACCAAAATTATATTTTTATGATCATTTATTGTTATTCAATCGGTTAAAACATTTCATTTGTCATCACTTTCAATTAAGCTTTTTGTAACGAATGGTAATTGTTTCCTTGTGACTTATGCTTCCTTTTTTCTTGCAAGTTAGTTTCTCGGCGTAGCGTTGCGTAATCTTTTGTCGTTAATTTGATAAGTGCATTGGGCCTTTCTTTTTCGGTTAATTTTTTTCTAACGTTTTGTATTTCGCCTTTGTAAATCAGTTGTTGTGATCCTGGAATTTCCGTACAGATCTTGTAAGTAATTATATCTTCGCTTTTGAATTTTGGATTGTTTTCTATTGGATTTGTTTTTAAGTTTTTAAGTTCGCGTTTATTAATTCTGTATTTTCGTTTTGATAATGTTTGTTTCTAGTGAATCGTAAGGTATAAAAGGACGAATTTGAAGCAGTACCAGGAGTGTTAATTACCAGGACCTTGTTAACAACTTTAACAATTCCAGAAATGGTTTCAACCTAGGAGTCATGCTATAAAGAGGTAAATTTTGATCATCCGGCGAAGGACTGTTAGCGATTGCATTGGCGACGTTTCGACAACTTAGGCGAAAGTCGTTATTAGGTTCAAGCAAATTATGAAGCTTCAGTAGATGGTATTAGTGGCTTTGCTTATTGCTCTGATTGAAGGCGATATGTTATTTGTCGTTTGTCAGCTAAGACGTGATGTTATTGGCTATTGAGAAAAAATGATTGCTGCTTTTCGATTCGCCTATTGTAAGTGAAAAGTCCGCTGGCCCATTGTTAGTAAGTTAGTCAGTTTGTATAGTGTTTCTTTAAAAGTGCAGGGACCTCTTGTACAAACAATAGCAAAGTGTAGCCGGATCTTTGTGTAGATCGAGATCAGCAATTTTAAATAAAACGTTAAATAAATGCAAGGCTGATTGGACAGCTAAAATAATTTTATTGCCCTGTATTTCGGTTAGACAATACTAACCTTCTTCAGGGGCTGCAGAAAGCTAACCTAACAGTTTTGATTATCTTTATTTCAACATTTCTTCTGCTCTTCTTCAGACACCTTTTTAAGTGTTACTGCAGGAACTTAGATATGAAGTTAATTGTTTTGTCCTTTAAAATCGGCAACATTTTTGGCATGAAAGAGCCTATCCGAAGCGAGCTCCCCTCTTGCGTTGTATGAATCTTTTTGATGTGGGCTGTAGCGCCTGTTACGTCGGCGAAACCACCCGCAACATTTTTTCCATACGAGATCGTGAGCACTTAGCTACTGATAAGGCCTCTCACGTATCCAAACACTTAAAATATTCTAAGCAATGCCATAGTTTATGTTCGCCTGCCTGATTGTTTCAATATTCTCCATCATGCTTGCACCAACTATCAACTCAAAATCAAATAAGTTATCGTTGTTTTTAAAATAAAGTTGATAATAAAATGTCTTAGATCTTTCAAGTCAAAACAGCATAAAATGAATTACAGTAAACATTAACCGTTACACTGAATATCGGTCTCAATAATGTTTTTCAGATAATTTTTGGGAACAAACCACAACGTATATTGAAAGTATGACAATATGCAACCCCTTCACTTTTACCCACCCTCCACCCCCCCCCCCCCCCCCGGCCCATTACGACTTAATCACAATCAAGCAAGCAGGGCGAATTCAAACGAGAAAGTGGAGGAATCGACCAACAGACATATACAAGATCCTGAACTTGCAGCCAAATGGAAGACATTAGTAAGAATCGAACCAAATGCCAATTTCCTGTTTAACGAGAAGAAAACCTTGCAGTGTAACTACGAGGAGCTACTGAAAGCCTTGAATTCACGCAGAGCAAGATTAAGGAGATGATTATAAGCAATTCAGCTTTGCAAGAAAACAAAAAAGGAAAAGACGAAGAACAACATCTCACTGAAAAAAAAGAAGAAGAAGAAGAAGAAGAAGAAGAAGAAGAAGAAGAAGAAGAAGAAGAAGAAGAAGAATGGTGCAACTAGAAAATGACCTCGCTTGTTATCAATAGCGTTTTGAAAATAACGATATTGTACTTCGAATGAGGCCTTTAATACTCTTAAAATTATAGGTTAAAAATCCAAGCTATCGCTGATCAACTGCATCACCAGGCATTTAAAATTTATTGGACCTAAAGCGTCAAAGAACAAAGAGTCTTTCCAGATGTACTAAAATAGCCATTAAAACAAAAGGTCCGCGAATTTGCTGTATTCCTCTAGGGCGGTTGAGGCTAGGTTTGTCCTTTCTGATGTAAAGTGCTTCGAATAGGCGTAGATTTGCGGGGTCGTTTTCTTGCGCAATGGTTATCGAGGTCAGTTCTCTTACACGATTCTGGATGGAAACGTTTAGTCCTACCGATGTATTGTTGATTGTAGTAGTTACATGTGATTTCGTAGACAACGTTAATTTCTTCATAAGTACAATTTGGTGTTGGAAATGGGACACTTGTCCCTGGTGCATGTACTTTCCATGGTGTTGTGGGAGAGAGCTCGTCTGAGGGTGTATAATCTGTGGACAACACGTACCGGGATGTTCTCTTGTCCAAAAAAAGATTAGTGATCCTGTGGTTTAGCCGTTCTGAGATGTACGGAATCTTGAGGTATGACCATTCTGTGTCGGTGGGTCGAGAGTCTCTTTGATGGCTCTGGGGGTGCTTTGTTTGGTGCTTTGTTGTTGTTAATCAGTGGGGAGCAACGTTAAACTATCTTCGATACGTTTCTGCACATTATGAATGAAAGTGATTTGATTTCTTGGGTGTAAATGATTGATGGTGAACAAATAACGGGGTTTTAGCTGTTCTTTTGTTTTTCTCGTAAAATTAGAAAGAGCTTTTGCCATTTTTGGATGTGGTAACTTTGAATTCGAGTCTTGAAAGCGAGAGGCCATTGGGTTTTGTTTCCGTTTTCTCGATTTCAAACTTTAATTTGGGTTATAGACTGTTAATTGTATGGTGGAATTGTCTGCCATTTCTTCGCTAGTTGTCTGGAGCAAAAAGTCGTCAACACATCTCCTATAGAGGGGGGGGGGGGGGGATGATTTAGAGAAAATGCTGCGTTGGCGAAGATGAAATGGAATCTTCATGTGACACGATGACTTGGAACAATAGAGGAGTAAATACTAATTTAACCTCGAAATACACGGAATCCCTAAACAGAAGATGAAGTAAAAGTATTAACTACATACAACTTTAGGTTGTTCACATCTGATTTGTGTTACACTATTCTAGCGACGAACAGATGACGACCATAGTCACAATCTTACAATAGGGGTACAACCTCAACATGGGGGTTTGGTTCTTTGTTCTAACCTTTTTGAAGTTTGTTTTTTTTTCTTCTTCAATAAGTTGTTATAAATAGATAAATAAATAACTAAATAAATAAAAATAAATAAATAAATAAATATAGAAATAAATAAATAAATAAAAAAATAAAGAAAGAAATAAAGAAAGAAATATGACCACTATTGTTCTGTTGTCCGTTTTTAACTCGTGTATGCACGCATGCCAAATGAACGAGTTATTGTAATGTGGGCTGAATTTCTGACGCTCGTCCGCTCGATCAGCTGTAAACTTTATATTAATTTAATCGGAATTTAATCAAAATTAAAAAAAAATTCATGAGTGTTCGTATAGTGTATGTATTCAGTATCAGCCGCTATTACGGGCAAAGAGCAAGTACGTGAAATCAACTCAACGAATAACTTGTTCTTAAAAGAAAACACTAGTAGGTGTGTTGGCTGCTAACTCCTTCCATTGACCGGAACTACAGTGAAACTAAGGGACAACTTCTTATTTTGGTGACTGAAAGCGCCGCGTTGAAAGCCGCTCACGACCGTGATTTTCGTCAAAGTCAACAGGAAATTCGTGGTAAATTGAAGCAGAAAATATGATAAAGTAACGTCTGACGGTGTTTGTGTATTCTTTTTTGACGGTGGTCCGAAATAATTTGACCTTTTAAATCGTAGCACCACAGGTGCTAGATAAATCAAAACCCTCAAAACTTATAAATACAAAAATTAATTTTTCTTTCTGAAGTCGTGGACAATGTTGTCTCGTGGCGTAGCTCGCTTACTTACATGACATTTTATTTATTTATTTATTTATTTATTTATTTATTTGCTTTTAAAAAGGCAACCATTCCAAAAGCTCCAAAGAATGTTCAAAATTAAAACTTGCTTAAAAATCACAAAACTATCCAAGGAGCTCAATCTTGCTGAGGGCAACGGCCAGAAATCTAATTAAAGTGGCCTAGGATGCTGAATAAATGCCAGTAAGGCCCCCAATTAAGCTTTATTGCTTATATTTCGAGACCTGGGCCAACCAAACACAATCAATGTTTTATACCTTGCCACTACTTACTTCTGCATTCACGATGTGTCTCACAGGAGCCAAATATTTAGCCAAACACCATGAGACTTGGTGATTTTTTTATATTTTACAGTCCACCCAGGTCACGCGTAAACGATATTTTTGAAATTTGAACGGAGTTTTGAAATTTACATGTCAGTTTTGAGAATCGCCAACGAGATTTCAGAGTTTTTGTATAAATTTCCCTAGATCATTGACGGTATAAAGCTATGAATTTTTCTTTACATTGCAAAATTGAATATTTCAAAAATAACAATTGTTTCCTAAGTATTTTGAATCTTTATTTTTTTTTTTCAGTTAATGCGTCTTTTTCGGAACGATTTCCAGAGAAATGTCCAACATTCCATTCACACGTCGGACATTACAAAGAGAAATTCGAATTTTCATTTCATTCTTGCATGAAATACTGTTCATGCGTGACCTGGGTTGACTGTAAAGAAATGTATCTGGGAACAGTTTGATATGGCCTGTTAGTGATCAATGACCTTGATGTAATCATAGCAACTCAGTCAGAACAGGACTTTATTAGATTAATGTGAATCCTCTGTCATAAATGATAAATGATTAAATTGTTGATTCAGTGAGCGATGTTGAGTTTAAATTTGTAAAACATTTATTACTATCTAACAAATGGACGGCAGTTTTTATGGTCTATACTCTTATCGACCATAAAGTGACGTCAAAAATGTTCAAAACTCAAGTGGAACCACGAGTCGCAAGCGAGTGGTTTCACTGCCATTTTTTGGACATTTTATGGCGTCATTTTATGGTATATAAGAGTATAGACCATAGAAAACTGCGGTCAATTTGTTTTTTACAATAACATGGAAAAAGTGCCAGCGGAATTGGCTATTTTTTTCGTTAAGAAAGCGCGCGCGTTACATCTGGCGTTATTTTTATTGTCTGTACTCTTATAGACAATAACTACGAGCCAATCAGCGCGCAGCAATTTGGACAGTTATTGTAAGAATATATATTCCTCGCCAAGTGAGTGTCTCTTTTTTCAAGCCGATTACAAAAGCGATTACTAAGATATTCCTTCCAAGACGATTGCATTGTTGTGAAATCTTTGTCTCTTTGTCCGCTTATAACATAGAGGGTAAAATTACTGAATGCTGATTGGTCAAGATAGAGGGAATTTTTTGTTAATGTTCGCTCGAAGGAGGGTAAAATTACTTTTAAATGATTGGCACGCAAGTTGCCAAGCAACGACTTGCAAGCGAAATTGTCGCAAAATGGTGTCTCGTTTCAAAAAAGTTGACGATGAATTTATTAAAGAACTTAAAGAAATGAGCGAAAACGAAAACACAAAGAAGAGAACAGAGTATTGGAAAAAACGTTTTCAAAAAGTGGGCGACTGAAAGAAATGTGAATGTAAATCTAGAAGAGTATGAGTGCGATGCCCTCGACCAAACGCTCTCACAGTTTTATGCCGAGTTGCGAAAAGAAAACGGGGATGACTACGAACCGGATCCTCTCAAAGTGATGCAGGCGGCGTAGAAAGATATTTAAAGTCAAAGTCGTACCCAAAATCCATTATCAGAGATAGAGAGTTCATTAACTCCAGAAAAGTACACGAAGGGAAGGCCAAAAAATTAAGAGAGTAATGTAAAGGAAAGCGACCGAATAGATCGAAAAGTTTGACCAAGGAAGAGGAAGAGGTAGTGGGACTCCTCGTGCACTTATTAACACGATGTGGTGGTTGATGACCCAGCACTTTGGCCTTCGAGGAACACAAGAGCATCACCAGATGAAAGTGGAAATTTTTTTCCTGCAACACGACGACGATGGAGGTAAATTTCTAACTATTGAAGAAGGTCTCACAAAGACGAAGCAGGGAGGACTGAGCGTCAAAAACCGACTAGCTACCCCAAAAATGTTTGCCACAGGCCATGAGGAAAGATGTTTTATAATGCTGTTTAACTATATCTGCAGAAGCGTCCAAAAGAAATGGAAAGGAGCGGCCCGTTCTACCTTTCAGTGATCGGCAAGCCCGTTTCAAGCATCTGGTTCAAGAAAACACCAATGGACATAAACACCATAAACACTATCACAAAAAAAATTAAAGAAACCCACCTCTGTAGCTTTCTTCACAAAAGAAGATCACTAATCGCAGTGCCAGGAAAACCGTTGTGAGATAAAGAATATTACAGGCCACGCTTCGGCTCAAGGACTCGACGATTACGATTCTGGAGATGAGCGAGAACAGCAAATGATTTCAAGAATCATTGACAACAATGATGCAGGGCCTTCAAGGGGCATTTTGAGTCAACTGTACCCTCCAAATTCGTCCACATTCACACTTGCATGTGCTCCGGGCCACGTTTACAATTTCAGCAACTGTAGCGTTACTTTGAATATTGCCGGAAATGATGCGGTCCAAAAAAGTTCAAGCGATATAAATCGTCGACACAAGCGTATCTTCATTGAAGAATAAGATTCTGAGTGACTTTTCAACGCTTTAAGAGCCATTCTCCAGGAAAGTGAAGCAAAGTTGAAAATGAAAAATTTTAACCCCTCTTCAATTTGTGTTTGTAGGTAGGTTACCTTGGGGGATAGACAAAAACAACCACATTTGGATCGGCAGATGTATCGTTGCCATGGTAACCGCACTATATGACGTCGGCCTTGGGACCATGTTTTGAGCAAAAGTTCCACTCCAAAAAGTAAAAGTAAACGAATCTGGTTCTCGGGTGCATGAGAACTAATTCAAATGAAATTCATACAGATGGTAGAAACACTCTCCCAGTTTATAAAAGTCGCCGTTACAATAATTTGGGTTTTATAAACAAGAAGAAAATGCTCGTCCTACTATGTTCCCTGTCAGCCATTTAGACAAGCAGGAAAAACAAGCACAACGATATTCGTTATTTCTCCAAAAGTATTCTTTCCACATAAACCAAATTAGCAGTAGAGATTACACAGATATTGACGTTTCTAAATATTATACAATCAATTTGGGGAAAACTATACTCTGGCCATGGGTGCTGAAGACACCTGGGACAAATTGCCAAAAATTGTAATATTGGTAATTTTGAGAGCTCTAGTATTTAGTTCAAACAGGCTTTAGAGAGAGAGAATCAGCTTCAAAAGTATCTTTTCTCATCTTGTCTGCTACTTACATTTAGTAAATAAGGTTTTGGCCAACAAATTTGATGAAATATAAATTGATACAAAACCTACCTTTTTGGGGTTTTCGGAATTTCTTCAGGATGCTTTCGTCGCGTGGTTCTCTCCAGTATCTCTCGTTCGCACGTTCCGTCTTTTTGACCAAATCTAGCGCAGACTAGCAGTTACTCCCATCGAATATCCAGTTTGCTGTGTTTCAGACCAGGGATGATGATACAAGTAGCCCGCATACACTTGACAAAGAATAGTTGACAAAGTCCAAAACATGGTCGTAATGCTTGCGATTTCTGCCGTCGAGCACCTAAATTCATCAATATTATTCAGCCAGGAAGTAAAGTAAATGGTCGAGATCGATGTCATTCTCGTCCCCAGAGCCTCCTGTCCCTCTTAGCCGGCGGGGCCTTCGCACGAGGGAAAGGAGGCTCTGGGGACACAGGATTTGATTGGCTAGTTCCTGACAAAAGAAATCTAAAACGGAAGTGAAAATGTTAGCGGCAGAGCGTGGGATGGGCGATTGGCGGCCTGGCGCGAAAAATAAAAGTAGCGTAAAAAGGAAATGCAGCACGATGGCGGACGCTAGAAAATCGCTAAAGATTCTCCGAAAAAGCCGTTGGCAAATTTGTTAAACATCTGTAGGTGTTATAATCAAACGGGTTTTAATTAGAAACCACTCTGTCAATAGTTTCGTGAAGGAAACACGGTGTGGAGTTGGCAAAAGTCTTTTAGAGTTTTTGTTCGGGACTCGATGATAATTTTCCTAAAAAAAACCCTGTCAACCTTGTTTTCACAAGATAAAAAACATTTACGAATTGCAGTCTTTAATGTAAAAGAGACTATCTTCGCAGGAGCTTTTGTTGGCTGAGATCGAGACAAAAGTGAAAGAGCTCGCAGTTCTACGCAATTGAATGGCTAAAAAATTTCCCGAGCCTATCGGTGCAAACTGCTTCTCGCCCAAGTGGCGATCACAAATGGCTGGAGCATTCCCCACAAATTTCTAACTTGGAATAAAGCACAGTAAGGGACATCTCTCTCAGCTCTATAGCTTTGTGATGTGAGGCAGCAAGAAGGCCTCTATCTCATTTATGTTGGTATCCAGCAGCATTGTAAAATATGTTCTTTCTGTTTGAGTTCACTTCAATGATATGATGACAGGATCCACCATCTCTAAGGAATTTGAAATTATATCTCTTGTTTTCTCTGTTGCTGTTACATCTGGAAACATGACACTTAGCATACCTTGGAACAGGTCTAAAAATAATTATTTCCCTATCAATATTATTAAGTTTTGCAATATCCATTTTTTGATTGTTTTTTTTTCTGGGGGGGGGGGGGGGAGGGGTTGGTGGTGGAATTTGGGAAATGACCTACTTGAAAGTGGAAGAGGGCAATACAAATAATTTACATGTGCACTGTCATCCCTTCAAATCTTATACTGTTAGAATTATCTTTGAGACATAAAAAGGGTGTCACTAAAAATATGAAAATTCATTGTATTTTATGTCATAATAGAAATTGCATTCAACATTTTGTCTTTTTTAGAACAACTTTTTTATTTACCTAATATTTGGAACACTCATTGAACCCAATGAACTCAAAATAAGTCTCTTGAAGGCTACAGACACATAACACAGTTAAACACACAAATGTCAATGTGTAATATAATAAGTGAAATGAGTTAATGTGTGCTGAAGTCAAAATGAGTGAAATTATACAGATATGGATAATCCAACCCGATGAATCTGTATGGTAGTTAATTTGCAGGCATACATGCTAGAGATGGAGTGTTACTAGTTTGCCCGACAATCAGTCATCTGTGTATAACAGTATGGGCACAGATTATCCTTCTAATGACATTCATGTATTAAAATTATTAAAAGTATAATTGTTAATAGAACTGAGTGGAGTGCAAAGTTCAATATTTAGTAATTTATTACACCCATTTTGAAATCACATTTTCTTTTTGTCAATGTTAATATTTATTGATTTGCCTCCAGAAACCCATTTTTTAAGTGGTTATTATATTTTATTTTATTTTCATGTGGCTAAAGGGATGCAATTTGGAGACAAAAAATAGTGTAATTCGTGAATAACTCGCACTGTTGAGAGCCAATCAGATTGCAAGGATCACCAGTGATTTTAAAATAGGTGTAATAAGCATAGAACCAAATTTTTGAATGATCCATCAGATGGTCCATCTTTATTATAAATTGAGCCCTCGAAACGCCAGGTCCATCCTAAAAATGCGAACATACTGTAGTCATTTTCCTTTTAATGATTTGCATAACATTGTACAAGATTAACCCTCACAGGTTTGTATAGTGTGATTTAGGCTGATCACAAAGTGTATAGTTCTAGAGTATCTATATGTTTATTGTGAAAAGAAGAAGAATAAAACTTGTTACCATTCTGCAATGAGATGTGCCTCATCAACTGCAGCTGCTTTGATCTTTTCCCTAATCTCGATCACCACTGTCCAAAACCTGCCTATTTTTTTTTCAATAAACTGAAATACACTTAATATTCCTTCCATTTGGGATACAGAGAGATCAAGCGATTCGCGTCAAAGAATCATTGCAGATGATAGTTTCATGCTGTCAAGTTTGATATCTGATTCCGTATCAGCACATTCAACGGCGATGCGACCAAAATGATGTAGTCACTGACTTCGAGCCATGGGTCAAAACAAAGGGCAAAAGCTGGAATATCAAGGATTTGTCGAAGGCAGAGACACCTGACACATCCCTCCTTTTTTTCGACAATAATTCTAATTGCGTTCCTGGAAGCTGCTCACGAAGAGAAATCGATTCCAAAATAAGGAGACGCAGAACATTCGCCAGTATCTCAATAAACTTATCGCCTCTAGCAGCCGCCATGTTATTCTCACTAAATTTAATGACATTTCAAGACTTCATACATGAATACCGGAAGTCCTAGAATCTAGGACTTCCGCATTTCTGTGTCCCCAGAGCCACTTGGTCCTCGTGCCCAGCCTCCAGCGGCTAAGAGGACCAGGCGGCTCTGGGGACGAGAATGGATCGATGTACAAAGCAAATGCATGCCTTTGAACAATCCAAAGGGACGTCTTTGGCTAAAATCTAGTCAGATATTGCGATAGTCGTCGACAAGCCAAGAATGGTACGCATAGGCCGAAAGTCCGAGAAGCACGACTGCTGACCGGATGTAACACAATGTAATGGGATGTAACCACGGATGTATGTGTAATGATATCCTCTTGTAATGGGGTTGTTTCACAATGGCAATGGTGAAGAGAGCCAAAAAAAAAAAAAAAACGGAATAACCGAATGAAAACAAAAACAAAGGAAATGAAGCTGAACTGAAGCTTGGGTGAAAATTGAACGCATGATCATAATAGCCGCACTCCTCCTCCCCCCCCCCCCCCCCCCCGCCCAAACAGAAAGAAAAAAAAAAGAAAAGATTGCTCTTTAGACTGTAAAAATGCAATTACAAATTCAGTTATGATAAACTATTCGTGACAAGAGAATAAAAAATTCGCGCGTGAAATCTTATAATTATTTACCTGCACGGCAAAGAATAAGATCCATTTCGTCGCTGATTTCATCACGGTTTATACTAAGTCCGTAGGCTTGCACGTGCCTGGAAATATCCCTTTGACATTGACTGAGTTTTATATTGTTTCCACTGCACTCACAAACCGAAACGTCCCTTTTGGGATTTGAAAGAGACGATATGCAAACTTCCCTTACAGTATTTTTGATCGACGGCACAAGTTTACGTCCGGTCACCCCTCCCCCCACCAAAAAAAAAAAAATAAATAAATAATAAATAAATAAATGAATAAATAAATAAATAAATAAATAAATAAATAAATAAACAAACAGAAAGAATGCCAAAATTTGGGCAGGTATTAAGACTGAATGTGAAATTTTATCGGCTTGAAGAGGACTTATTTATTTCTAACTTCTAATGTGTACGCTAATGCCTCGGATCAGCGACGTATCTTACATGCAGGCCATACTTAACATCCAATAAGCAATGAATTAAAAAAAACAAACAAACAAACAAACAAACCCACGAAACATGGGCGGCTTATGTGGTTGCGTAAAACGACTAGGAAGCGCTTTTATTTTGTCCTCTTTATTCATCACTGTAAAACAGTCATAAAAGCGGATCAAAAGTCGTCCTTTTATCCCCCTATCAATGATATATTGTACCAAAAATATCTAAAGAAGAGACAATGCCATTGCGACAATTAGCCGAAGCTACAAAAACAAACAAACAAACAAAAAGTGCGTATATCGCATTTAAAACTACATCCGGTCAGCAGTTTTGCTACTCGCATTTCCGGTCTACATACGATTGGTCGTAAACAGGTCGTAAAACAACGATTTCTTCGCTTCTCAACCACGCACCACGGAATGTACGGCTCGATATAGCCAAAGACGTTATTCAGAATCGTCACAGACATGCATTTGCTCAGCTGTGATCTTGATGCATCTATTTAACTTCCTGGATGGATTGTATTGATGAATTATTTCGATACTCGACACACGACTGTGTTTGACCTGTTCGACTGTTCTTTATTCGGGTTAATGCATCATCATCTTTGGTCTAAAAGTAGATGTTCGGCGAGGCTAGGCAGTTAGATTTGTCCTTTCCGCTAGAGTCTGTGCAAGATTTGGTCAAGAAAATGGAGCGAGCGAACTGAGGAGAGACCCATCCTATACGACAAAAGCATCCTGAAGAAATTCCCAAAAGTTGCAAGGTAGGCATTGTTTTAATTTATATTTCATCAAATTCGTTGGCCAGAACCTAATCAATCAAATGTAGATAACAGATAAGATGAATGAAAAAATCTCTGAAGCTGATATTCTCTATCTAAAGCCTGTTTGAACCAAATACTGGAGACCTCAACATTTCCAATTTTGCAATTTTTTGCAACTTGCCTTGGATGTCTTCAACACCCATGGCCAGAATACAATTTTCCCCAAATAGATTTTATAATATTTATAAACTTTAATATCTATGTAAGCCCTGCTGCTAATTTGGTTTATGTGGAAAGAGTACTTTCGGAGAAATAACGAATATGGTTGTGCTTGTTTTTCCTTCTTGTCAAAATGGCTGACAGGCAACATAGTAATACGACCAAGGTCTTCTTGATTATAGAACCCAAAATACTCTAACAGCAAATTTTATAAACCGGGAGAGTGGTTCTACCATCTGTATGAATTTCATTTGAATTGGTTCACATGTACTCAAGAACCAGACTCGTTTATTTTTACTATTTGAGAGTGAATTTTTCGGTCAAAACATAGACCTCAGGCCGACGTGATCAAGTGCAGTTTCCATGGCAACGACGCACCTGCCGATCCAAATATGGCTGTTTTTGTTCATCCCTCCAGGTAACCTACCTCCACACAAAAAATGAAGGGGGGTTAAAAATTTTCATTTCCAACTTTGCTTCACTTTCCTGGAGAATTGCTCATAAAAACATTTTCAAAGGCTTAACATTGCTTGAAAAGGCATTGACTTTATATTTTTAATGACGTATTTTGATAGCAGGCCTGGTTGTTAATGTTCCAGATGGCATCGCTGTGAAAAAATAAAATTTCATTCAGCTCATTCGTGCGTTTATAATTGATTGATCCAAAATGAACACAAATGGCTTCCTAAGAAATTGCGTAAGGACGCGCGCTTTTGCGAAATAAAAGAAATTTTGCCCGCTATGTTATAAACAAGTAATCAGACACATGATTCCTCGTAAAATTAAGGATTAATATCACTTACGTTTTCAGAAGTTGCAGAAATTGCCCTCGTCGCTGCGCGACTCGGACAATTTCTGCAACTTTTGAAAACACGCGTGATATTAATCCTTAATTTTACTCGGCCTCATGCGATTACCTATGCTAATTACTTTCAGGATTTTCTTTGGTTTCCAGCCAATTCCGTGGGGGTGTAAAGGTGTGAGATGTCACCACGTCATTTTCTTCCTTTTTTTTAATGGAAAGAATTCGTTAGGTTGATCAATAGGAAAGTGGTCTCAGGGTATCGCCTGATTGAAGGTAAAACGCATTTTTCCAAGGACAAGTACCCGCATATAATAAGCGCTTGATTGCATCCACTGTACTTTTATTGGAATAGTATCGGTTAATTGTCACCATTATATACGTAATGCGAATACGGAAGACGAATGTATTTGCACGGAAATGGAAGTTGGTACTAAATAAATTTATTTATTAATCAATTGTTGCATTTATAGCAATGTTGATTTTTAGGAAGCCCACAATGTAGCCCATGGGTCTCCCATGTTTTTTTTATACTCGCTTGCTTCTCATCTCCTCTTTCGTTTGGAGCACCAGCGGGATAAACTAAAAACACCAGCCCCATAAAATCACATAACACCACACAATGTAATTGAAGTTTACTTGTCTAGCTCATTACAACACAGGTTTGCATCAGAAAAATTCTGAATTTATGGAGTATTTCGCTCGTGACTAGAATCAAACGAAGAACAGCGGTCGTTACAAAAGTGTGAGATCAAATAGCGTGCGATCTTTAACAGTTGGTACTGACTCCCTATGGTAAGACAGCCCCAACAGGGCTGTCGAATCGAAAAAAAATAAATAAATAAATAAATGAAAATAAACGACATGAGCTCATTTTGTGCAAGATTTGTCAGCTACTTCGGTAGTTACTGACAAGCTGTTCAGGTTTCCATTAGCTATTATACTTGTCAATCAAAACAGCGTTGCTCAAACATTGTATAAATACAATGCCTTTATTCGATATTGTAATATTACGCGAGTTCGTTGTGGAGTGATTCATAAAATGTGTTAGTTTCCGAGTTAGTTAGATAATGTGTTAGTTTCTCAGAAAACAACAGGTGTTAATTTACAATAAGTAAATTGAATACAAGATTGTTTAATATGTTTGATAATTACAAGTTAAAGAATGTGATTAAGAAAACTTCATCTCATATCTAGAAATACAAAAAATAGTTAATCTAATAAGGCTGTCGAAAAGTTGAAGAAAACGGACAAACTCAACAAAACCATTTGCAAAATTAGGACTTTTTCAGAATCATGAGTACATATCGAATGGTGAGAAAATCTTTAGCTTCTTTATCTTCATTTAATTCCTATTGTATTCCTATATTTCCTTTTAAAAAAAGAGTCTATTTGAGCACCCCTTGTCAGGTTGTATGGTAGCTGAAATTATATAGCTAAAACAGAGTTGAGGAAAAAAAAACGCATCGAATGTGGCTTTTGTTGTTTTGTGGTAGCGAACTACAATATTAATCTGCATTAATAGGTAAAAAAAAAAGATAGCTTGGGAGGAAATAACAATTTAGTTGTTAACTGGGCTTATCTTCAATAAACACATCATGTTTTCAGCCTACCCGCGATAATGACACCTGAATCAATCAACAATAAGAATTCATTCCGGTGAAATCATCTTAAGTTCATCGTTTGTTATCAAGCATTTAGCTATAATATTAGGCAACGCATGTGCGGTTCCGGTCCAGGTGTTCACACCATGTTCAATTCAATCCACTCGCGCCGAAAACTTATCATACCATCTTGCTATCATTTTCATACAATCACCACTGTTTTATATACCAATTTCATGTCATGCAGGGTGACCTAAAAAGATCTGGCACAAAAATGCATTGAGTTTTAAATGGCAAACAAAAAATGGGACCAGAGTGGGGATGTAGGAGTGCTAGATTCTACGCACCTCAACTGATTATATGACTGTTATGGTAAAAACAAATAACAAAAGTAAACAAGTCACACTTACAAAGCCACAATCTCGGACTGGTGTGAAAATAAACCTTGCGGTAGATGTTGAATCCAATTGTTGCTGAGGTCCCTGCAAACAAAATCGGATGGGTAAGACAGGTCATGAACATTAACGAAAATATATTACTAGCTAGTCTCGTCATTGCAACTAAAGTGGAGGGGATGAAGCACTTTTGAAAGAAAATTTAGTACTCTCACTTGGTAGACGAGTAGACGCAGCTGACAATAATTTCAACTTCACATGATTTTGATCTGAGTGGTAAAATGTTGTTTTTATAACTTATATGTCTGGACTTTGAGACACTAATTCCCTTATTACTTATTCCTCTTGAACACCTTTAAGAGCGGATGTCTGTAAATATCAACCAGAGGTGTGCAATAGCGAAAAATTCAAAATTCTCAAAAAAATTCACAACATAGCCCACGGTAAACTATTGCAAGAAATACATGTTTTACTTCGATCCGATAATTATTTTTGATGTGAGGCTATGATCTTGAATTCACCGCTCCTGAACCGGGTTTTCGGTGTCTGAAACCACATGTTGCGAAGACCTTGTTTTAAAATTCAAACAAGTTTTGTTCCAAACGAAAAACATCCAGTCTGATAAAGTACATAATTATGGACATCATGAATGGTATGTTACTCATCTGAAGTGAAAATTCAATATTTTGGAGATTTTTCAATATTTACAATTTTTTAAGCAATTTCTCGTGATGCCAAATTGACATTTGCGAGGCTAAAATCATCAACTGGTACATGGCGTTGAGGATAAAGAATTACACCACGTGAAAGAGCATAATTTCTTCTTATAAAATCCGCTTTCAAAACTATGGGCAACACAGAAGGAAATTTTTGAGGCCGCGAATTACAAGTAGTACTTTAGTGAAATTTGAGCTTTTCTGTCACGGCATTCCGTTGCTAAAACTCAGATAAACACAATATGAAAACATTTCAACCAACAATTGTTTATTAATTCTTACTACAGGGCACTGCCTGTGCATGACCTATGCTTATAAGAGTATTCAGTTCCTTGGTTTTCTATCTTTTAGGGGCAGTGTCAAAAGATTTTAGCGAAGTTCAAAAGCCGTACACGGGTCAGTTTACGTTGTCAACCGGTCGAAACACTAGTAAATATGGAATAAAATGAAACCAGGACTTCTTTCATTCAATCTTACTTTGAAAAAAAATGGAGCAAATAGCTAAGAGTGCTATATAATTCATTCCTTTGAGCGGCCACACTGGATGTTTAAGAAATAGGGGACATCTATAGGAAACATCGTAACACTTCAGGCCGTTTTATACAGTTGGCACAAAGATTCTGTTACATACATTTTACCGGTAGACCGCTGACCTTGCACTTCCCTACGCCCTTGTCCACGGGATAGAAAGCGATGTTTCGTCCAGCTAGACCCCAAAGACAATTAACTATATGATCAGTTCAAACTGAGATTACGGTTTTGGGTTATCACAATTTTATCTGGTTGCGTCTACACTGGCGCAGTTGTTTTGATTTTTGATAAAGTTTTTCAAATTTCAGTCTAACGTAGCCTGCGAATACAGACGCCTCTCATTGCTCTCGTCCGCGGCCGACGGGCGTTTCGCGAAACGCCCCTCGGAGGGCGGGAGCGATGAGAGGCGGCTGTGTTCCTGCTACTCAAGGAGAGTTAAAAGCAATGTGATTGTCTAGTTCATCTGGATAAGACCCAGTTTTCAATTTATTGTTCACAAAAATGGTCTGTTGTATGATAGTTTTCGTACGATGAAAGATAGTTCATCCATCAGTAATGGAATTTGAGCAGACAAAGTATGGTTTCTTTGGCCTTAATGAGTCAAAGTAAGAACACGATCCAACAAAATGATGTTGCCTAAATATATGGTGCTATGCTCTGAATTTTTAGAGTACTTGCGAAAGCCGACAGGCACTAATATCGAGGTCGTCTGGTGGAAGTCTAGATTGCACAAATGTGATGCTCCGATCTCCCTTCGTTTGCTTGAAATGATTAGCTGCCCAACTTGGTGGGACCGGCGCAGAATCGTTTTTGGCAGCGCCGTCTGATGCCATAAGCATCTCGATGTCTTGAGCAAATAGACCTGATTAGATGGCTGTCATCGATTTCGAAGATATCAAGGGAAATTTTGCCCTGAAGTTTAGTCAGTTAGTTATGTCACTTTGTAGAACTGGCTTTACAGCCAAAGGAGCGTAGCTGTGCCGTCCAGGCTGTGAAACCCTGGCCCTCTTTCTGACAACAATTGCTCCCCCTACGTCCCTCCCTTATTCCTGCTGACAATGTACTGTGGTCGGCTGTAGCAGGTGTGAGTCGTACTGCAGGAATTGGGGAAAATAGGGACGACAGTGGTGACGCAACCCCGTTTCCCTCCTCGCTCTTACCCTGCCGCCTCCCCACTGAGCTCCCCATTCTTTACGTCGGGAAACTGTAACAGTGACAAAGCACAGGGCCTAATAACTATAAAAAAAAAAAATCACTTAAAATCATAAATGTGTGTGGATGTAATAACCAGTAATTCAGAATCAAATTGCAAGCGTTATTAAAGGTAATTCTCATTTAAGGTCAGGAGTTTTGCGTTACGGTAATTCGATACCTGCTCTGCCTATGAGAAGCTCCGCCTCACTGCCAGTGTTCAGTCAGCAAACCCCGTGGCCCTTAGATAGTTTCGAATGTCTGTGCCACAGTCTCTGATTGGAATACATTGGGTATTCGCTGGATTTCCAACACTTTGTCCGCATTGTCCTCCAACAATCGAAGCATACTCACACGATACCATTTCGGCTCAATTTGTTTGAACGCCGTGAAACCAGAATCGAGCAATTTAAAAGTTGGATTGCAGAGCAAAATAAACAAACTGAAGTGATCTGAATACCAACTTGGGCTAACTGCACGTTTAGAAAGTTCAGTGACAGAAAATACAGCTCACAAGTAAATCGCAGTTACAGTTTGTATCGAAGGGGCAGTGAAAAATTACCCTTGGCATGCGCCCCGAGCAGAGGCCCTTTGATCTTCCTAGATAAGTCAAAGGGCCTCTGCTTGCAGGGTACCCGGGGGGTGAACCTTTATATAAAAATTGACGGGGTGATCGTAGCTTTCGGGGGTTAAAATTCGTGGTTTGGTACCTGTCAAAGGTATGGCGGTACCTTTTAGCCAGTTTTAGGGTATTGAGCGAAAACATTTAAGAGAAAGTTATTATGAATATCAGTCAACTGTCACTTAGCGTATTCATTTTAGAATTGGTACCACTAAGTGAGAAAAGTATACCGACCACGGCAACAAAACAAATTCTGGTACCTTTTAGTGGTACTTTTCAAAATTTATGACGATCAACTCGTCAATTTGATATAGGAGTCCCCCTCCCCCTGGGGGCAAGTGGTCTGCGCAAACTGTAACGCAATCCCTGCCGTTAAACGTATTTTTAAAGCGCGATATAATGCACATATCGTTCCTGATTGATGTGATGATTTCTACAATGTACAGAAAGCTCGCTAAAAAGGTATGAATTACGTAGCACTTGTAGCTATTGTTTCATTTGTTCTAAAGTAAGATTCAATGCCGAATTCAAAACGTTGACTACGTAAACTGACTTTTGTGACGTTATACGCTTTTGAACTCGGGGTCTAATAAAACTGCTACAATCTTTTGTGCCTGCCCGAAATGATTAAAAACCATAGAAAGTAATATTATGAACGTGGGCCAAAACATCTAGCAAGTACCAACAAACAATTGTTGATTGAAACGTTTTCATGTTGTGTTTATCTGAGTTTTAGCAACGGAATGCCGTGACAGAAAAGCTCAAATTTCACTAAAGTACTACTTGTAATTCGCGGCCTCAAAAATTTCCTTCTGTGTTGCCCATAGTTTTGAAAGCGGATTTTATAAGAAGAAATGATGCTCTTTCACGTGGTGTAATTCTTTACCCTCAACGCCATGTACCAGTTGATGATTTTAGCCTCGCAAATTTGTCAATTTGGCATCACGAGAAATCGCTTAAAAATGTGTAGATATTGAAAAATCTCCAAAATATTGAATTTTCACTTCAGATGAGTAACATACCATTCATGATGTCCATAATTATGTACTTTATCAGACTGGATGTTTTTCGTTTGGAGCAAAACTGGTTTGATTTTTAAAACAAGGTCTTCGCAACATGTGGTGTCAGACACCGAAAACCCGGTTCAGGAGCGGTGAATTCAAGATCATAGCCTAACATCAAAAATAATTATCGGATCGAAGTAAAACATGTATTTCTTGCAATAGTTTACCGTGGGCTATGTTGTGAATTTTTTTGAGAATTTTGAATTTTTCGCTATTGCACACCTCTGGTTGATATTTACAGACATCCGCTCTTAAGGACCTTTGCTGACTGCGCGGAAACATTTAAAAGTGGTATGAAATTACCCCTGGAGCGAGGAATACCGGCTAAAGTAATGCCAACCTTGGTTCATCCTACCTGATAATAGGGTCTCGGAAGAGATCTGGTGCTGGTGCGTATACATTGCTCTTTTTGTTGTTGTTGTTGTTTGCTTGTTAGTTTTGTTTCGTTTCTTCTTTTGTATTTTTAATCAACTTGAGATTACACCAGCCACAAGGCAGCCCCACCCCCTACCCAAAACCATTTAGTTATACGTGGGCAGTTCAGATTTTGCTCGTCACTTACGTTCTACAAATAATTAAAAGATAATAAGTTGGAAAAATGGCCTTATGAGATTTATTAGGGCCAATTGGAAAAATGTGTGCCTGAATATGTTGTTAAAAGTGTGAAAAAGACCGATTAGCACTTTCAAAAAAGCCAAGAGAAGCTCGAATACTTCCAAAATATTAGATATTTTTATGACAGATATAAAATTATCAAAAACTTTTAAACATTGGAGGACTGTAACTACAAGAATTGAATCTTAATGTTCATTTATTGTTGTTCAATCAGTTAAATCATTTCATTTGTCATCACTTTCAGTTAAGCTTTTTGTAACTAATGCTTATTTTTTCCTTGTAACTTATGCTTCCTTTTATCTTGCAAGTTAGTTTCTCGGCGTAGCGTTACGTAATCTTTTGTCGTTAATTTAATAAGTGCATTGGGCCTTTCTTTTTCGGTTAATGTTTTTATGACGTTTTGTATTTCTCCTTTGTAAATCAATTGTTGTGATCCTGGAGTTACCGTACAGATCTTTTAAGTAATTATATTTTTGCTTTTGAATTTTTGCTTGTTTTCTAGTCGATTTGTTTTACGTTCATTTTTTCTTAATTTTTTTTAGTTCGCATTTATTAATTCTGTATTTTCTTTTTGTTAATGTTTGTTTTTAGTGAATCGTAAAGTATTAAAAGACGAATTTGAAGCTGTACCAGGATTGTTAATTACCAGGACCTTGTTTTACAACTTAGCAATTCCAGAAATGACTTCAACCAAGGAGTCATGCCATAAAGAGGTAAATTTTGATCATCCGGAGAAGGACTGTTTGCGATTACATTATCGGACGTTTCGACAACTTAAGCGAAAGTTGTTATTAGGTTGAAGTAAATTATGGAGCTTCAGTAGATGGTTTTGGTGGCTTTGGTTATTGCCCTGATTGAAGGCGATATGTTATTTGTCGTTTGTCAGCTAAGACGTGATGATATTGGCTGTAAAGACTTGCTGCTTTTGGATTCGTCGATTGTAAGTGAAAAATCCGCTGGCCCATTGTTAGTAAGATTAGTCAGTTTGTATAGTTTTTTTTTTTTTGAAAAGTGCAGGGACCACTTGAACAAACAGCAGCAAAGTGTAGCCGAATCTTTGTGTAGCTCAGGGTCAGCAATGTTGAATAAAACGTTAAATTAAATGCCAGGCTGATCGGACTGATGAAATTATTTTATTGCCCAATATTTCGGTTAGACAATACTAAACTTCTTGAGGGGCTGGAAAAAGCCTAGTTAGCTTTCTGCAGCCCCTTTCACTTATTGTTAAAATAGTTCTTCAACCGTCTAAGCTCGTCTCGGGTGGCCGGGACAACTCGCTTCCTCCAGGCTTAAAATAAAAATATCTATTTGAGGTTCAGTTTTTGGGTCTTATTTGTGCATATTTATTTACAAGAAAATAAACCCATATTATACATTCCTACAGCGATTCAATAAACGAAAGAAAATCAAAGTAAGACATACACTGTAAATTGAGATCTCTTTTCAGTCCCAAAGTGCGGACTGAGCTCTATGGTCCCTGAAGCTGATTTGACTCTTCGTGGGTTCATTTTGTCAATTTGGTCCATATCGACCCCAATTTAAACCATTCCATCCCCACTAAAAAAACGATTTCGCCCATAGTGGAAATATTTCATATATTTCATGATCGGCACCTTGGTGCATATAGGTTCTTATCGCAGGAGCCACTTCCGTTCAAGCCCAGCTGGTTCTAATGTAGGGTCGTCTCGGCTCCTATGAATGGAGCTGTTTTCACATCTAAGAACAGAGCTATTTTGTTACAACACAAAACAGCCCCGATTACTACAACCATTTTGACTCCGACAAGCAGATCCATTTAGACAAGATAGACAAGATGGGTCCGATTTAAATAAGATTCGTCTTTTATTAAAAGAGCCGTTTTAAATACTAAATTTTTATGTAAAGTCAAGTGTGACAGGGGAAAACGAGTCTTCTTTCAACAAGCATTAAATTTTTTTTGAAAAAATTCCTATAATTTCCACCTTCTTCTGACTTGTGGTGGGTAATTACCGTTATCTGACAGCCACGAAAGGTTGTGCAGTAAATCAAAGATAGCTGTAGTCGTTAGCGTCTTATTGGTGTCATTATTGTTTATTTGTACCCACTTTTTGTCCAATTGTGGTTTAAAGGCTTCATGGAGCTCATTCTGCACGGGTATTATAAAAGAAGCATGCAGTATCGATTTAAATTACTGTGTTTTAGGCTAGGACTGACCACTTTTTGGGGGAGAACATTGCCAAACGATCAGAAAAGATGGTTTGAAGGAAACGAATAACATTTTCCATGGTAACGATCGTTCAAAAGAGCATTCTTTTCAGCATTCTTTCGTGTTATTTTTGCAAATGAACTGGAGCTGAAGCCCACGCGCTCCTATTAAATTGAAAAAAAAATGTGGCTTTTCCCTTTGTTTGTGTTTTTGTTTCCTAGATTATTGTCTTGGGGGCCATGATATAGCTGCCGTCTGTAGGGACGTCATAGAATGCCGTTTCTATTTTCCGGAGTTTGAAGAAAGATCAACATTCAGAAGTCTTATCAAGGTAGAGACAGAGAAAAAACAGTTATTCCCGCCAGTCAAAAGAGTCTGGATAAGAGCATACATAACTCCTAGAAATCGTCGATAGAGTACTCCTCTAACACACTTGTCAAGTCTTTCAAGCGGGCAGCTTTGAGCGAAAAATTCCTCAAACTGTGCAATTTTTAGTTTGATTTTCACTAATCTTCGCGATTTAAGTGATATGGAGAGTCAAACTGTGGACAGCCGATACTCTTGTGTTAATTCTTTGTGATTGATCATTTTCTGTTTACCGGAAAATGCTATCCTTTCACTTTTCTACTACAATCACATTTATAAAGGAGCGTCATGCTTTCAAGTTTAAGATGAGCCTTCCCATTGTAGGTTCTAATTCTGTACACAACTTATCGCTAAAATGTATTATAGGTTGTATCTGATGTCAGCCCTGATGATTCTTCTGCATCGGGATTATGGGCAGGTTACTAGTGAAAGTTAAATTGTCCTTTGCCTCAGATCCTCTTTACAATGAAATATAGAGTACAGTCTACATCTAACTGAATCATTAAAAGTAAAAAAAGAAAAAACAGTTTTGATTTTTTTTATTTCGACAGCTCTTCTGTTCTTCCACAGCCACCTTTTTAAGCGTTACTGAAGAAACCTAGATATACAGTTAATTTTTCGTCCTTTAAAATCTGCAATTTTTTTGCATGAAAGAATCTATCCCAAGCGAGCTCCGTTCTTGCGTTGCATTAATTTTTTTTTTCTTTGCTGTAGTGCCTTTTACGTCAGCGAAACCAATCAGCATTTTTTCCACACGAGATCGTGAGCCCTTACCTACTGATGAGGCCACTCTGTTATTGAAACACCTAAAAGATTCTAAACAATCCCATAGTTATCGTTCGGCGTATTGTTTCAATATTCTTCATTATGCTTCCACCAATTATCAACTCAAAATCAAAGAAGTTCTAATTGTTTGCTTGTTTGTTTATTTTTTTCTTTAATAAAATTGACAATAAAATGTCTGAGATCTTACCAGTCAAAATACGATAAAATGAATTACAGTGAACATTAACAGTCAGACCATATATCGGTCCTCATATAGTTTTTCAGATAATTTCTGAAAACAAACCACAAGGTATATTAAAAGTATGACAAAAATCAAATGTCAAAAGATCCGGCTGACAGCAACCCCATCCCCTTTACACCCCCTACCCCCCGGCCCATTACGACTTAATAAAAATCACGCCAGCAGGGTGGATTCACACGAGGAAGTGGAGGAATCGACCAACGGACATATACAAGATCCTGAACTTGCAGCCATATGGGAGACATTAGTAAGAATCGAACCAAATACCAATTTCCAGTGTCAAGGAGAAGAAAACCTTGCAGCGTAGCTACGAGTAGCTACGTAAAAGCCTTGACTTCACGCAGAGCAAGATTGAGGAGATGATTATGAGCAATTCAGGTTTACAAGAAAAAAATAAGGAAATGACGAAGACTATCTATGTAAAGTATCTATGTAAAGCTTGTAACACGTAACATAAAGAAAAATTATCGATTGTTGCCTGGAAGAAAGCATTTTCGTTTACAAATAATTTGTAAACGGCCGTCGAATTACACGTCATGATAATATTTTTTGTGTAAGAGCAAGTTAGCGGCGCGGGGAAAAATGTTTGGAAATTCAAAGTGTGTCAATACTGTTCCTATAGTAATCATTCTAGTGTTTAAATAAACGTTAACAAATGGAGATACAGGAAAATAGTGTTTGGTGTATGGTAGAATTATTTTAGAGCTTTGTGCCTTGTGTGTGTCTGAAAGCCGTGCGGTTCGAATGAAAAAAAATAAAAATAAAACAAAAAACACGGCCATGAAAGAAAAAGGTTAAAATATTAATTTCCGTGCACGAATATTGATAGTATAGAGAATTTAATAAACAATAAAGTATCTGTGTAAAGCTTTAAATACGAAACATAAAGAAAAAATATTGATTTTTGCCTGAGAGAAAACATTTTCGAATTTACATTTTCAAATGAGCTGTTTAAAAGGCCGTCTAAATCACGTAAACATGGCATTTTTTGCGAGGGCAAGTTAGCTCCCGGGAAAAATGTTTGAAAATTCAAAACTGTGTCAATTCTTCTCCTCATTAGTAATAATTCTAGTTTCTAAATAAATGCTAAGTAAAATACGGAAAAATATATTCTTTGGTAAGAATTTTTTTAGAGCTTTCAAACTTTGTTGTGTTTACAAACACACGAGAGCCGTGAAGTGCGAATGAAAAACTCGGCCACGAGACAAATGTACTCTGGCTCCTCTGTGAGGACAGTTAAAAATATCCATCGTCGTCTCCCTCGCCATTCTATTCTGGATTGATTGATTGATTGATTGATTGATTGATTGATTGATTGATTGATCATTTCCCTCCCCTTTCCTGTCAATACACGCAATTTAGAAATTCAAACGATTTTTCCGATAACAATTGTTGTTTCTTCTCGCAATTAGCTGTTCTATGTTTGCTCATTAGGGCTCCCATAACAAAAGAGGTAAACGACAGTAGGATTCGTCAGCCACTTTAGGAGACTTTTGCCTATATAAACAGAAAGTGACTTTTACTTTTTTACAACAAAGCAATACCTTTACTGGAAGTAAACAAGAAAAACGCTTTGTATGATTAAATGCAACTTTCATCATAATAACATTAGTACAATGGATTTTTGGCTAAATAACAAGTGACTCAAAGTACTAATATTTGCTTCCCAAATCTCCGTTGCTAGATTCTACATCGTACGTAACACTGCAGCTAGTAAAGTATCAGTGCTAACTACTAAAATATTATAAAAATTGGCTATCAGAAGGACCAAGAGAACTGGAATTACGTCAGATCGATAACCAAGGATTCGTATAAGAGCCGAAAAATACCTTCGCTCCTATGAACTAAAAGTCCCTACGTGAGAGACACACTTGAGTTGTTTAAATCAATGTAGAATGGTAATTTCTCTAATTCTTTCTTTAATGACAATTGTCTGCATTTAGTTACATGTTTGTTCTTTCTTTATTCTCTCTTTCTTTCCTCCTTTTCTTTCTTTCTTTCTTTCTTTCTTTCTTTCTTTCTTTCTTTCTTTCTTTCTTTCTTTCTTTCTTTCTTTCTTTCTTTCTTTCTTTCTTTCTTTCTTTCTTGCTTTCTTGCTTTCCTTTCTTTGTACCCAAACAAGTTATGGGAGGGAGTTATAACACTAGTTACTATAAAAGCTTATAAACGTGATAATGTTAGGTGTATGACACTAAAATATAAAGGGTAAAATATGTCCCAAAATATTTTCTTTTAGATCAATAAATAGGCCGTTTTCAAACCTCTATTTCCCCATGGGATTGTCAATATCGTATGTTTTGATCGAACTGCCGTTATCTTGGTTTAAAATGGCCAGCGCAATATGGCGACAGCTCCAAAACTTACGAGCAGCCGGCAGAAAGGGGAGACAAAGACGTCTCACCCCTTCTCTCCCCCACGCTAAAGAACCTGACGAACGCTCACAGGCTGCGCTCGCTATTAAAAACTTACATGGCTAGCTCGAAATGTGCTACCTGAACAAGCACAAAAGGAAAGAAAAAAAAAAGGCATTGCAAAGAGTCTAGTTAGTAAATGAGCATATGACGTGAATGAACGCAATATTTTTGCTGTGTTCTCTACAAAGCATCCTTGTACGCTCCGCAATCAATTGAATTTTAAGAATGTTTCAAAAACGCCGAAAAGCAGGAAACTTTTATTGTTTTTAAATAACAATCAGAATGAAATTTCTGAGATCTTCACCAGTCAAAATTACATGGAATGAATTACAGTAAACATTAACAAGTCATACTGAATATTGTACTTAAAATTGTTTCTAAGATGATTTTGGAACAAAGCGCATGGTATATTTTAAGTATGATAAATATCAAAAGATATCAAAAGATTCCGCTGATAGTACCCCCTAGCCCCCTTTCCCTCCCCCCCCCCCCCCCCCTTCCTCCTCTCCTTCTTCTTCAGCCTCCAACTTCTTCTGTCTTGATTAATATATGAGGCAACTTATTATTGTATTACTTTCGGTATAACGAATTACCATAATCTGGGGCATTGCGTTGCCAAAACACATCAGCCTCAGTAATGACCACTAATTAGTTTTCCGTCTAACCCATAATTCAAACTTTCCTACGAATCACAATGCAATTCTCATATCTGACAGAAAGGTCTGCTGTGGTACAGCCCCAGTATATTCACCATGTTTTAATCAACTGACATGACTGTAAAAAACTTAACTGGTCTTATTCGCGAACAAAATTATATCCAACAACTTACAGATATCCGAACGACGTCAGATTTGCAAATATCGCCTTAGGCAGCTCTGAAATTTTGTTCTCTGCCAAACCCCTATGGACAAAAATATTGAATCACTTAAATCTACAGTTTTACCCTAAAGATCATAAAACAATACATCATTTTTTTTTTTTACGTTAAACACTTTATTTCATCTAAACAAACTTATCCATGTATTCTTTTTAAATATAATTGTTATTTTTCCCACACTACTTACAATATTACTATTCACGCTATACACTACACACCATACGGAAACATACTAAGACACTTAAAACTAATAACTCACACTACAGCCTCTTAAAAAAATTAACACTTTAACGGCATCTCTATTAAATTCATACAATAGGACTCGGGATTCGCTTCATAAAAGGAAAATAAATTACCGATTCATGACAACACGTCGAAGATATAAGCACTAGTAAAATTAATATAATATCATAAAAAAGCTTATAATATCGTGGATATGTGAATACTTTCTTTTAAGTCTAAAAGAAATTAAACTTTTAACCAACATTTAAGCTGTCGATATACTTTTTCCATTTCATATTATGGCTATCTACTTTATTCTTTGATTTCATAACTTGAAATTCCAATTCGTAAATGTAAACGAGCGTTTTTAGAAAAACTTGAAAGGATGGGCGGGTGTTATCTCTGCGGCATTCATAGATGTGTTTTTTCGATAACAATAAGAGATGATTTAATAACAGAAAGTCTTCTCTCCTATTCCAAACTCCAAAAAGCTTATTAATTTCACTAAGTTCTTCCAACTCCATAGCCAAAACATATTATTAAATGGACAGCTTAGAAGTAAATGCTCGAAGGACTCGCTCTCCAAACCACAAAAAGTGCACAATGGTAAGGCAATCAAAACAATTTTATGTAAGAATGAATTCGTTGTCAAAAATTTATTTAGGATTTTATACTAAAATTCTCTCGAATTAGAATCAATAAGTACCTTAAAGGGTAAGTTATGAATTTCTTGCAAGTTGAGATCTACGTCTGGAAACTGTTAATTACGTTTTTTATTTTTTTTATTTTGCCACACCACAATACATTATTAAGGTAAACAAAAAAAATGGAAAAAAATAGATGTAACAATGGCGAGGAGACCTAAAGGAAACCATGAAGCTTATATTAATTAGGTCTCCTGAATTATTATTTTATAAGATGAAATCAAAAAAGAAGATAAGAGCACGACGACGGATACAATTACAATTTTATACAATTACAATGACAAACGGAAGGATATATTACGAAAAGAAAAGCTACAAGAAAAGATAATACTTAAACACATTTGTATGAAAACTAATAATAGTTATTAAAGAAAAACGCCTTAAGTGATTTCTTAAAGGAGATAGAGGAGGACGAGTTGACGATTTCGGTACACAAGGAGTTGTAAAATTTAGGTCCTTGGTAAAAAACGGAAAATTGTTTGATGTTAGTTCGACATAGAGGCAAACGGTATAAATGAGAGTTTCTTGTATGATACGAATGAATTTCTTTCTGTAAGGTGAATTTACTGTCAAATTTTAAAGGAAGGGTACGGTTTTGGTAAGAGAACATGAATAAACCTAATTAAAATCGGTGCTATGTCATGAAATTTCAAAATACCAAGTTTTCTAAAGATTGGATCAGTATGTGCATAAAAATGGGTTTTAGCTATAGTTCTCACCACTCTTTTCTGAGGAATTTCAAGACGAACAAGTTTAGATTTGTGAGTGGAGGCCCAAATTAAGTGGCAGTAAAAAAAGTATGGATAAACTAGTGAAAAATGTAATGTTCGTAGAGATTTTGTCGACAAGTAGAATTTAGATTAGTGAATTATTCCGATAGACTTTGAGGCTTTGTTAGCCACATGTGAGATTTCGGACCTCCAGTTTAAATTTTCATCAAGAATTACTCCCACGAAAACTGTTTCTTTTACCTGATCAAGTTTATAATTATTTATTAAAAGTTGAATATCATGACTTGTACGTTTTTGACTTGGTTTAAATACCAACTTATTTAGCTCAGTATTCAATATGTTAGCTAAGCAATCTGCATCCTTATGGGACAGAAAAACGTTGGTATCATCAGCAAATAAGATTAACTGTAGTATTTTAGATGCCTTGTTTATATCATTGATATAAAGCAAAAAAAAAAAAAAAAATAGAGGTCCTAAAATAGAGCCTTGTGGGACACTACATGAAATGTTGGTGCGTGAAGAAACGTGACCGTTGTATTCAACAAATTGGAGTCTGTTTGAAAAATAGCTCTTTATCCATTTCAAGGCCGAGCCACGTATGCCATAGTGTTCAAGTTTATCAAATAAGATAGAATGATCAACTGTGTCAAAAGCTTTGGAGAGGTCTAAAAAGACGCCAACCGCTAATTCACCGTTATCCAACGCAGATGAAATTTTGTCGTGCAAATCAATCAAAGCAAGCATGGTTGAGTGATTTTTCCTAAAACCGAACTGGTTATCACAGAGAATATGTAAATTAGACAAATAGTTAAGTACACGATTGCAGATGATTCTCTCTAGGAATTTGGAAAAACAAGGTAAGATCGAAACAGGCCTGTAGTTAGTGAACAAAGACAGGTCATCAGTTTTAAACAGAGGTACTACACGAGCTATTTTCATTTGATCTGGTACAATACCATAAGCAATTGAAAAATTCATATTGTGAGCCAGGGGTTCAGAAATATATAGGATGGATTCTTTAATTATAGACATTGGAATACTATCATAGCCAGTCGCCTTTCCGGATGTAAAAGATTGAGGAATGGTGATAATTTCATCTTTGGTTGTTGGGTTAAGGAAGATTGAATCCCGGAAGGAACTGCAAAGTACAGCCTTATGAGATTAAATGGCCTAAAGAACCGATAAAGGCTTTAGGAATTTATTACACGTATGAGCAAAAATTGCTGCTTGAAAACAATTTCAGAGAAAGATTAGACAGTATTAAAAACCTGACTAGAATTTGGTAATCCAGAGGTCTTTCTAATTATGGCAAAATCACACTTCAAATCTCTATAAATCTCGATTTAAATCTCCATATCAGCGATTTATCCTTTGATTTAAATAACAAAGATTCCTTTTTCCCTTATTTCTAACAAAGATTTCTAAACTAATTTTTTAGTTTGGACAGGTCTTCGACAGCCAATTCCTTCCCGTTTTAAAAAAATAGTACTCATAAATCAACAACAGATAAACTTTCTCTAAAAATTGACGATGATATATTTGATGTGACAAAGAAGAAATCTAAAGACTATTATACTTTACTTGTAGGCAGAAAGGCTCTTTTTCCAACTATTGTAACCAAGTTGCAAAATGAATTTTATTTTACACTCAAGGAGGTTAAACAAATTTTTACGATCCCGCATAGTGTTGCTCTTTAAGCATATGTTTAGGAAGAGCAATATAAAATTCTAAACTCCATTCTTTACACTTATGCTAAACTTTACAAAACTGGCTCTAAAATGAATGACCCGTGCTCATTTGTTCATCTCAATATCACTTCTTATGTCTATGTCCCTCCTCGATAGATTTGTGGCGTGACTTCGAAGTATTCTGGCACCAACTTTTAAGTGGCACTTTCCCTAAGAACGGTCCACTGCGTTTCGGGCCGAAAATAAGTTTGCCCTCAAACTTTGTCCACTAAATCATCTTGGGTCATAAGTAAATGAAATGACTTTAGTTTTCGGAAATACGTTAAAATATATTTTTTACAGGCCACAACAGTCAGAGCGGTCGAGGACCTAAATTTGAGCGTGGTGAAAGTAGGAACTTGCATAAAATTGATGAGCTCGCTGCTCGAAAACCAGGAAACGCCACAAAAATTCATTATAATTCCTAAGTCGAGTGTTCCTTCAAAGGTATGAAATGCATGTTTATTTTGATTTGTTTTAATTTTTAGGGTCACAAAAATTAATATTATTAACCCTCGTTAGAACGCTTTCTGAAAACCAGTGAAAGTATCCTGTCTTTGCCGGCATTTATTTCACAAGTCCAGACTGAACCATTCTAAATTCCAACTGAACTTTGCTAAGCAGATGTTAGGAAGCATAGAAATATAAAAATACGTTGCGCTTTTTATCTTCCTTGACCACAGCGACTTCGCACTTTTGGTGCTTTTTCGATTATGAAACCCGCATTATGCAAATGAGGTTGTTGATCAAATTCAAGTTGTTGTAAATCAAAACATTCTTAATCGCTAAATTTCACCATTCTAAATTAACTACACTAAAAAGCACACAAATATAAAAACAGAAACGGTTTTAACCGTTTAAAAATGCTTAAAAACGGAAGAATTATTTAGTCCTGATCTCTGAATGCTATGTAAAAAAATTGTAAACATTTTTAAATATGCTAATGGCATTGTGTGGGAACTTAGTCCTATATAAAGAAATCTTTCTTCTCGCTGTTTTCTACTGTCGATTTTCATTGTTTGAAAAGTGCTATTGAAATTTGTACACGTTTTTAGTATCAAAAACTTGAAGATTAATTCAGCTTTAAATGGATGTGCACACACTGTGACACAGACGTGCATTGAAATCGACAACACTTGACTTTTTTAATTCAATGTTGTGTTACACTACGGGTTATTTCTTGATTGCCTTTTTATTTGGTAAATGGCTACTAAAAGGACAATGCTAACGAGGCCATCTTATTTTTCCCTGATCTACGACCAACGGACAGAATGATTTGATGAGGAAAGTTTTGTTTTGCCGGATATGGCATTTTAACGACATAACTCCTGAACTGGAGAAGGTGATATGGCATTTTAACGACATAACTCCTGAACTGGAGAAGGTCATAGGTCAAGGTTTTCTAAACTTCTCAGTTTACTTTCTAATTTTCTCTAAAATGATTCCATTCACCACCGCTATGAATACATTGTTACTTTTTATTCTCGTACAAGATAGTATAAGCCATTTTCAACACCTTACAATTAAAGCTTGCTGGCGTGTAACTACTAACTTCTCGAATCTGAGATCTGAATTTGACTTGCTCAATTTACATGAGCAATGACGCCTCCCAACAATTGCACAATGCCACCTTGTAACAGTAAAATAAGCGATAGATATAAGCAAATAAAATATCTTTGGTTTCTGTTCTTGTCGAGTTTAAAATATGGACATCCTGTGAAGAAGATGGCTTTTTCAGTATTTTCGGGCTCAAATTACCTCTTTAATGAGAAGTTGTTCTCTTTCACTTTCGAAGCTTTATTTATGTACAGCCATATTGATTGATAGTCAATTTATATTTGGCCTGGCGAAAACAAGGACCTCCAAACTTGGACAAAATAAAAGAAAAAATTAGTCCCCCATCCTCCCCTCTAAATCAATCAGTACGAATTCGCGTGCAAAGCAAAACGCGCCATGTTTCCATCACTGAAAAAAAAGGGGGTAAGGGGCTGGTGGTCTTAATTTTTCATTTAAATTGTCCAAGATTGTAGCTATCAATATGTTTGTTGAGACTCGCAATGCGTGCCAAACAAAACCCCCCAAAAGCAGACACTGAAAATGCCGCTCAATTTGATGCAATAGCGATTTTTTTTTTTTAACGCGATAGCCATTTGTACAGAGACGGGCGTAAATGGGGCCTGCAGTATGGAGTAAAAGATTCTTGACACAATGGCAGGGCCGTCCCTCATGTTGTTATTATGATTTATCTCATGACGAAAATATCATCAGACATGGTAATGTTCATCTTATTGCGGGGATTGCTTTCCTGTAACAAATTATGAACCAGGTTGCATTCATAAATATCGAGATTTTAATAGGTGCGCGGGCCAAATTCTTTTCTCTGTCTTTCACCATATACCTACATTTGTTGGTAGATATTTCACAAAGTAACTCACCTCGCGCCTGGATTGGATGTTTGTACAGATTCCTTTTCCGAAGTTGCATGTAAGATGTAAGGCGTATCCTTCACAGAAGCATTGTGTTGGTTGCGGCAATTGTTGCAAATAACGTATTTGGTCAAAAAGGAAGTCAAATTACTCAAGAAAAGTTCTAGGACTGACTTCGGACTTATTTCTCATGTTCGGGCTACAGCGCTACGCAGTCTAAGAAGCATATGTGAAAATACCTTATGAACACTCTTATCGGGGGATTTTGCAGTACAATTTCGTTTTGATACGCATTTTTTTTTTGGGAGGGGGGAGGGTGTCCTTAACCCCCCAAAGACGATAAAATTGGACAATTTTCATTATAATCACAGAGAACTTCTAAAGTAAAGAACTATCTTGAAAACACGACCGGCAGTTTATGCCGCCGCAAGGGCTACTCTCGTTTAATTTGAGCTGGTAACTGACACCTTTAGTATTCCTAAGGTGCCTCAAATGTTATGCAATGGAATTACAGCGAACATTTCCAGGACACATTGGGGGCGCGCATTCGAGAGGTAGCAGTTATTCGAGGATTTGTGGTATTTTAGTGGACTGCCTGTCAACTAGCTTGGAGTAGGTTTAAAATTACACTCACACTATAAACAACACAGCAACAATATACTTTACTGATGCTCCTTAATGTGGGATTTAATTATCCTTCACTAGGAGGAGACCTCGTGTTGAATTTTCAGTAAATAGGACTTTAAAATAATTACAGAAACAATGAGACATTACACTAGAAATATTAACTACAACAAAAAGTGCAAGTTAGAAGCTTTGGCATTTGCGGCGAAGGGCCTGGAGTGAAACTCTCAGACCCGATTAAGCTAACAGCTAACTTTACCTGTGACCCGAGTCCGCCGGGGTTGCAAGCGGAACGCATCACGACGGACGGATAGACGCATTCTCCTTCCCTCGCTTCCTAGGAAATCTTTCTTTTTCTGTACAGTTTTTTCCTTCCGACTTTCATGCACAAGTTGTTATCAATTCATTTTGAGCAACATATTGATAATGTCCAGCTTTTGAAAATTAATAAATCACATGTTTTACAAAAGCGAATTCAAGTTTTTGTCATTACTACATGGAATTTTTTTTTTCGAACTGTAATAAAATGACAACTTGCACTTCAACAGATAAATGGCTCAAACAACTTTTAGTCGACCTATCATTTTTTTCGTGGTTCAGAAGTTTATATTATCTATGTATTGAGAAAGGCACTTTACGTACGTACAGGGATGTACATCGGCTTGTGAATTTCAGTGTTTTGTTATTGCAGATGGCAATATGCCAAACTCAGCGAAATATTTTATTGGACCTTCAAGCTATGAATACCAACTGAATGGCGTCAACAAAGCAGCGACATGCAATAATGAACGAAAAAAATAATAATGAAAATAGGTTTCTTAAAACCTTAATACTGTTTAGCAGACCAATTTGCATAAAAATTCCAGGCAAAGTATCCAAAAATTCACAAATTTTAGGCATGTTAAAACGATTAAAACCGTTTATGCGTTTTATTTCGTGTGCTTTTCGGTTTAGTTAATTTAGAATGGTGAAATTAAGCGATTAAGAATATTTTGATTTGTAACTATCTGAATTTGATCAACAACTTCATTTGCATAATGCGGGTTTCATAATCGAAAAAGCACCAAAAGTGCGAAGTCGCTGTGGTCAAGGAAGATAAAAAGCGCAACGTATTTTTATATTTCTATGCTTCCTATCATCTGTTTAGCAAAGTTCAGTTGGAATTTAGAATGGTTCGGTCTGGACTTGTGAAATAAATGCCGGCAAAGACAGGATACTTTCACTGGTTTTCAGAAAGCGTTCTAACGAGGGTTAATAATATTAATTTTTGTGACCCTAAAAATTAAAACAAATCAAAATAAACATGCATTTCATACCTTTGAAGGAACACTCGACTTAGGAATTATAATGAATTTTTGTGGCGTTTCCTGGTTTTCGAGGAGCGAGCTCCTTAATTTCATGCAATTTCCTACTTTCGCCACGCTCAAATTTAGGTCCTCGAACGCTCTGACTGTTGTGGCCTGTAAAAATATATATTTTAACGTATTTCCGAAAACTAAAGTCATTTCATTTACTTATGACCCAAGATCATTTAGTGGGCAAAGTTTGAGGGCAAACTTTTTTTCGACCCGAAACGCAGTGGACCGTTCTTAGGGAAAGTGCCTCTTAAAGTGTGGGATTTGGTCCTTGTACAGTTGTATTACTCACTTATCTATCCCTTCCTGACTTATAGTTTAATAACTTGGGGGACTACATATCAAACAGCCCTCCTTCCGCTCATCACCCTACAAAAAAGAGCTGTCAGAATAATAACGTTCTCAGAGTATAATTGCCACTGTAGTCCACTCTTTCGGAAATTGAAAATACTTAAAGTAATTGACTTATTATACTTGTATTGTGCTTTGTTTATGTATGACTATTACTCTAATAGATTGCCCTTAGTTTTTAACGATTTTTTTTTTTAAGATTATCAACAAAGTGCATCAATATCAAACAAGATTGGCATGTAAGATCTCATACTATCTGCCTAAAACGAGGACCAACTATGGCAAATTTAACATTCGTTTTTTTTGAGCTAAAGTTTGGAATTTTTATTGAAGAGTCATTAAAATTCAAGAGTCGTACCTGTTTCAAAGTCCTCTTAAAAGAATCGCTCATCTCCAACCTATGACTGGCTCATTGATGTACTTTGCAACCTTGTTTATTGTTATTTTTGTGTGTGCGTGTGTGTGTGAATGGTAAATCGTGTCCTTAGTTCTATTTTAATGTAGGGTATTTGCAAATTTTTCCGCTTGGCCCAACCACTTAGCTCGATTAGCTTGCTATTTCTAAGTGGCTGTGCCCTCTTCTTTAGTAATTTTTCTTTCTTGTAGTAATGTAACACTGTATGATTTCTGGGCACGAATAAAGATTGTTGTTGTTGTTGTTGTAGAAGAAGACGAATTCTTCCAAATATATATGGATTCAAAAAGGAAATTGCTGTAAAATAAGAAAAGAAAAAATTTATAATTCTGCATGGTAAAAAAAAAAAGAACAGATAATTTCGTTGAAGCTAAATGGATAGTGTCGCCTCTTGTAAATGATTAATTGTTTAAAGGTTTAAAATTGCATTCAGTTTCTGTTTGTGACGTATATAAGACTAATTCATGGGCAATAGGAAACATCGGTTTCGACTAAGCAAATTATAATATTACATTTATCTCAAATACAGTTCAATTACTCACAATGAAATAATCTTTAGTCTTTTCTGGTCGTTTCTCCCCATTTATTTCTTCTAGAATAGCCCCAATAAACAAGTATCAACGCGCCCTTTGACTCAGAAAAAAATTAGCCTGCATAACAAATTTGTCAGCAATCGTTACAGTCTTGGTAACCGTGCGTCCTATTGAAATCCCGGCCGCGGTCGTTTATGCCTATTGTATTTTCGGTTCAGTTATTGGCGAATAGCTCTAATCTCCTAGCAACGGTTAAATCGTTTCCTACCCAGGGAATTTTTTAATGTTAACGCTCGTGCACTTAGCGGCCGCGCCTGGGGTTTCAATAACATGGCACGGTTACCAAGACTTAACGAATGCATGCTGGCGATATAAGAAAGTTATGGCTATTCTACAAGAACTAAATAGGGAGAAACGACCAGAAAAGACAAAAGACTACTTCATTGTGAGTAATTCAACTTAATTTAAAATAAATGTGATCTTTATTTAGTCGAAACCCACGTTTCCTATAGCCCAAGACTAATTGATATGTTATTTACATTATATTTTGTAACAATTTACTTCTTTATTGTAGTTTGTTTGATTTATTTTGGTTACCGTCTATTGTTGGCAAAATTGGTGTTTTTAGTGTTGTAATAATATTAGTTGTAGTAGTATTATTAGTGTTAATTAGTTGTATTATATTATTAGTATTAGTAATATTAGATGTAATATTATAATTTTGTATGTAGGTAAATAATTTGCTGTAGTAATATCAATTTCTCTCAATAAAGAGTTATATATAGAGAAAATAACTCTGTTTGGATATTTCAAGCAAGGACGTGTGGTAACAGGACTGAATAATTCAGACGAAATCGACTTGAGAAAAACGTTATGCATAGAAAGTATGAAGCAGAAGCAGCAATTAAAGATAACATTCTTGACACTTTTTATCAGTATTGACCTAAAACGTTTCCCAGAGCGTGTTCTCAGTAAGTCTCCAAATGGTGGGAAAGCTCGTATTTCCGAGAATGACTCATTTTTCTGTCATCAAGTTTTATTTCTAAAAAACTTTAAAAAATAAATAGGATAATATCTAAGTAAAAAAAAAAAAAAAACAAGATAAGAAAAGTAGCTCATGGTGTTCATTAACGAAAAAATAACAATTTATTTATTGGATAGACTTAGCTACAAGGAATACATCATGTTTTAAGCGTGCGCTCGCGCGCGCGCCACGCCCGCGATCATGATGCAAAAATTTATGCGAAGAAAGAATGTTCAATGCAATCCAGTCGAATCACCTAAAATGTATGGTGTGGCATCAAGCATTTAGCAATAACACTAGGCAACGCATGTGCGGTTCTGGTTCCGATGTTCACAGCACGTTTAATTTAACCAGCTCGCGATAACTTATCATACTGTCTTGCTATCATTTTCATACACTCACCACTGGTTTACTGATAAACCAATTTCAGATCACGAAGGGTGACCTTAAGGACGGTGCCTACTAATACCGTAGTATTTTTGCGCAGTTTATGACTATGCGGGAAAAGCAGATCTTAGCAAGGGCTACTGGAATCCAAAAAGAAAATTGGGGGTAACCATGCATTTTTCAGAGATAACTAAGCAATAATATCTCGAAAAGGCGCCAAAATATAAAGCAATGTATGGGATTTTTTCCTAACTTGAAGCTTAATTATCTCTGAAAAATGCATGGTTACCCCCAATTTTCTTTTGAGATACCAAAAACATTTGCTAAGTTCTGTTTTCTCCGTATAGTTTTAAACCGCGCAAAAATATTCCTGTATTAGTTGGCACCACCCATAGGAAACCCGAGTATCTCGAGATGCGCAGAACGTATGCGCAGTAACAATAGTAGGCACCGTCCTTAAATAATTTGCTACAATGACCACGATGAGGACTCTTAATTTTATCTCAACAATCAAAGCTGGAGGAAACTGTAGTGTCTCTTTTGATCCGGGGACGAGGAATCAACGCACTATATGGCTACGAGAAACAGTTGATGGTCTTAAAATTGCAAACAAGAAAGTTACCAACTTCCTCTTATAACCAAATGTCATACAACTTGATTATTAACACGGTAATGCACAGTTCTTAAAGTGTCCGTTTCAGTCCCCCACTCCCCCAGGACATCCACCTGGAATGCTGAGAATGCACTGAGTATATGGTACCAGAACGCATTTGTATTGGCAAAGAGCCAAATAAAACGTTCCTCTGTGTGGTACTTACAGGGATTGAAGGGAAACCAGGGAAGAGAAAATGCCCTCTGGTAAATCCTGCAGCTGGTTATTGCCTAAATATCTGCAATTTAACAAAGTTTTAATGTTAGTTTAAAGTCCCTGCTACTCAATCATCTTGCTTAGTTTTGTAATCCGTGTCAGCCTTACGCGAAATAATGTTTATCTAAAAACTTCGTAGAAAGAGCTGTAACGCCTCTAACAATTCTCAACAAAATACCTTAACATAATAATGATATTTTCTATTTTAACACGATTCTTAATAAAGCTAAAAAAAACATCAATAAATCATCTTTTCATAAACTTCGAGGCCTGGTACCAAGTTTACATGATCCTTCCAGTAAAGAAATTTGGCCGAATAGGTCTAAGTACTGATTTTTGATCAACGAAAATGAAGACTATGTCAGGCGAATGCGCGTTTGTGTAGGATCAGTAAACAATTTGGTTATTCGACGTCCAATCATCATAGGGAAAGATTCACTCGCTTTCTTACCCGACTTTCGGTCTCAGGATAAATTACGAATGAAATATCTTTTGCAAACCATACATTAGCGACAACTACTAGCGACGGCTAGCACGCTGACTCCGGAGCGGATTATCTGACACACCTCACTGCGAACAGACCTGCTTTTGTCCTTCTCTAGAAGTAGCGAAATTTGCGGCGGAGGAAATTTCTTCAATAACAAACAGGCAAGCGGTAATTGGCCAAAAACAAAAACAAAAAAAACACCTTCAAAACGATAATGCTCCACACGCAACACTCCACAGACTCAAGCAGTTTAAGGCCTAGGTTAAGGGCTTTTAAGAGGAAAAATGGTTTATTCTAGATAACTTTAACAAATTTAATGGCACTGAACTGAAATTTGGAAGATAAAAAGATCTTATCATTCTGAAAATTTCTAAGCCGTATGGCTCCAGAGCTTTCGCTGTTTCGGCCCCAGAACTCTGGAACAAACTACCTATCGACATCCGTAATTGCGACAATTTAAATGTTTTTAAACGTAAACTTAAGACTCATCTTTTTTCGAATTATTTTAAACAAATATGATTTTTACTTTGTTAAGCGCTTAGAATAGAACTGGATAAGCGCTATATAAGTAGTTATTATTATTATAAGTAGTGCTATAGATCACGTGACATGTCACGTGATCGTTTTTTGTGAAAAAAGCAAAGATTTGACAGGTAGGCGACGGTTTTAAGAGAAAACATCAAACAAAAACGCGTTTGTAATAAAGCTTAAATATCTCCATCGCTTGACGTTTGGAATGATCGTCCATTGTTCTCCAGAAAAAAATTATCAGGAAAAAGGTCATTTTTTAGTCCACAATTCAACCCTTGATTGCTAATTTCTCCAATTTAAAAACTTAAGGACGGTCATTCCAAACGTAGAAAGTTAACTATTAAAAATCTGCTTCAGAAACACTAATTCAGTTATTCATATAAAGAAAATTCGCCACCATATCGCCGATTTACGAACTTTTCATTTTTTGGTCACGTGATGTGTCACGTGATCAAAATTTAGCGTTAAGGCAAAAGAAAACATCAAGAGCAATATTCAGGGAAAATTTCATCCTGTTGTAGGCAGACAAACCGAAGATATAGGAGATCATTCATAATTTTTTCGAACACCCTTTAAACCCAGGCCTTAAACTGCTTGAGGACAACTTTAGCTACACGGGTGCGGCCATCCATCCAGAATAAACTTTAACAATTCGCCCAAATGGCCAACGCCCTCTTAGAGCATCTGGCTGAGTCACAAAAACTACATTTCCAAATTTTAGGTCTCGGAATTCTAAAGTCCACTTTGGCCGGCTGTCAGGAGAGCAGAAGCACATTCGTTGAGTCATCTCTTCCACACTTATTGACGCAATTGAAAAGTAGTGGTTTTAACAGACTGAGGGGCAAATTTTCCTCCCAGTTGGCCATGCAAGAAATGTATAGGGGTCAAGGGAACATCGTCTCGCGGATCTGAATTCTGATAAGTCCACGGACGGGAATTAAGTAAGGACTCCAACACTGTAAACAAGTGATCAGCTCCTCATCGGTCACATATCGGTGTTCTATAACGGCTTAAATGGATTACTTATCTGCTTGCACCATTACTTCGTCGGCTGCTCCAAAATGTGGGGAAGCTTGTGGATCGAATATCCATGTTTCTCCAAGTTTAACTGTGTTGCTCTGAAGCTGTTGTTGGTCTAACTGGCCAAATAGTTCCTTTAATTCGCCTACTTAACCGACGAAATTCGTGCCTCTGTCGCGTTTCACTCCGGATATAGACAGCCGCACCATACCCTTACTAAGAGGCATCAACAAATATCACGATGGGCTTCGAATTCACAGGCTCTGGAATTAGCAGACATTGGGGAATCTTTACGTCTTTCAGACTTTTAAAAGTGCATATGGCACAAACCTTCTTTTTATTTTCTGTTTCTTGTAGTTCAGCATTTCTAAAAACCAACTTCAGAGTTTAAAGGCGCTAAAAATTTTTAAAAATCCGGAATTTTTAGTCCAAAATCCCGCAAGTTTACACTCAAATTTGTCCCGGGGACTGGGATATCCAATACTCACCACTTGTTCGGGTCGTGAAAGTGCCTTTGTGTTTGCAGCGCGTTTTCGGTCTCACGCCTGATTGCCTGTATCATTTGTTATTTATTTCCGTTCCATACTTCAACAAGGGTATGTTTTAATTGAGGTCTGTTACTTCGACGCGTGTTTCAGAAGGGGCTACACATGGATGAATTGCTGGCTTGTCTTCTGTCGTTATTTTTTTTTTCAATTCTTTATTTTAAGAACGGTGTGTTTATTTTCGTTTGGTACCTCGGCTGCCGTGTTTTTACAACGAGCCATACAGTGCATTTATCTATTATCGTCTTTCCTCCATTGCCTCTATCGTTGCCTTGTTGTTGTTGTTGTTGTTTTTTTTTTTTTTGTTTTTTTTTTGTTTTTTTGTTTTTTTTGTTATTTATTTCCATTCCATAACACGCCATTGTTGAAGTATGGAACGGGAACAAATAACAAAGAAAACAAGACAACGATAGAGGTAATTAATGTAGGAAAGAGGTAATTGATAAATGCAGTGTATGGATCGTTCTAAAATCACGGCAGCAGAGGCAGCTAACGCAAATAAAAACACCGCCTCCTAAAGTGAGGAATTGAAAGAAATAACAACAGAATGGTGAAAGTATGGAACGGAAATACATTAAACACGGACGGATAGTTTCTAAGTCTCCGTAATGAGATGCATTTTTCCACTTGGCAATTTACTTTGTCGACTCGACAATGCTTCTGTTCACTCGTATGACTCGTACGAGTCGACAATTGATTGCAAAGCCCCTACTGCCTTACAAACATGCACGGACTGATATTTTCTTTCCATAATGAGATGCATTTTTCACATCCATTCCTAAAATTTAAAAGTAACATCATGTAATTCCACGAAAATGTAACAATTTTACCACTTGCACCAAACTGACAAGTGGAACAATTGTTGTTTCACGACTAGCACGAGTCGTAAAGGCACTTTCACGACCCAAACAAGTGTTGAGTATTGGATATGCCTGATTGGCAACTCTCCATAGTGCTTTAAATTGGCAGTAAAGCTCCATTCCTTCGCCGTCGTTTTAACACTGTCAATAGAATCGTCCATAATACTTCTTCTTCTTCTTCTTCTTCTTCTTTTTTTTTTTTTTTTCGCATTGTAAACAACATATTTTCCCCTTCGAAAACAAAAGGTTTTAGGTTTCCGGTGATCAAAATTTTGAACAGGCATTTTGCCGAAGAACGTTTGGGTTTTCCTGTTTCATGTTCTTTATTACTTGTATTTGTCAGAGTAGTAAAAAAATTCTTAAATCTCTTTCTTGTTGAAAAAATGTTTGTAATCATTGCAAAGTAAAAAGATAAAATAAATGAAATTTTGAGTTTTCAGTTTTGTTTTGAGTTCAACTGGTATGTTAATTGCCTCACACATTACATTCACTATAGTAAGCTTTCCTCGAACTTTCTGATGAAGTGTATTGATCCGCGACGAATCTTTTCTCACGTCTCCAAGCGAATGGTGTGAACGCCATAGATATTTGGTGATGCAGAGGCCATGTTAGCTGTTACATCGCAATAAAAAGGGAATATTTTAAATCAACATTTAATCACTCTCGAAATACACCGTACCACAGAAAATCTTCAGAAGCGACGACAATTGGTGCTCCTGCGCTCTCCGTTTTTAAAAGGACACAATTCTTCACAATAGTTTGTTCAATAGGAAAGTGGTGCCAGTGTATCGCCTGATTCCAGGGAAAACGCACTTTTCCAAGGACAAGCATCCGAATATAATGAGCATCCATTTTACTTATATTGGAATAGTATCGGTTATCTGTGATCTGTACGTAATATGTATACCAGAGAAGAATATATTCCCACGGAATTGGAAAGTTGGTGCTAATTAAATTTATTAATACACCAATTGTTATTTTGATAAGAATGTTGATTTTTTTAGGAACCCACAATGTATCCCTTGCGTCGCCCATGTTTTCAGTATAAGCCCAGGGGCTTCTTGAGGTCTCCTCGCCACGTCTTACTTCTTCTTTTACTATTATTATTTACTCTAAACTTATATAAGATCCTAGCCTATTATTCACTGTAACTTTCTATGATTGTATGTCGAGGTGAATAAATAAATAGATAAATAAATAAATAAATAAATAAATAAATAAATAAATAAAATAATAAATAAATAAATAAAAGAATAAATAAATAATCTTTAGCTTCTTTATTTTCTTTTCATTCCGTTCTTCGGTGCTAAACCTTGCGCTGCAGCTCTTGCCCAGCGATCTATTCAACCGCTAAGGTGATTACCTTGGAATGAAATTAATATTTGATTCCAGTATTTGCATTTAAAAATGGCTCTGTTTGATCATTTCTTGTAAGGTCGTGTGGTAGCAGAAATAATTTAGATGAAATAGACTTGAGAAAAATTTTAAGTCCCAGAATGGTAGGCAAACTCGTATTTCCGAGAATGACTCATTTATCTGTGGTCAATTTTTGTTTTTAAAAAACTTTAAAACATAAATAGGATAATAGCTAGGTATGAAAAAAAAAACAAAAAAAAAAAAACAAAAAAAAAAGATAAAAAAAATTGATCATGGTTTTCCTTTAGGAGAAAGTAACAATTTAGTTATTGGATAGGTTTAGCTTCAAGGAATACATCAGGTTTTTAGCTGTGCGCTCGCGCACCACACGCGCGTTCATGACCCAAAAATTTATGCGAAGAAAGAATTTTTAATGCAATCCAGTCGATTCACCTAAAAACATTTGGCATCAAGCATTTAGCAATAACACTAGCCAACGCATGTGTGGTTCTGGTCCCTATGTTCACAACACGTTTAATTTAATCAACTCGCGGTAACTTATCACTGGTCACTCACTCTTATCAGTGGTCACTCACGACTGGTTTATCAACGAATTTTAGATCATGAAGAGAGACCTTAACAAATTTGGTACAATGAGCACGATGAGGACCCTTAATTGTATCTCAACAATCAAAGGCGGGAACTGGAGTTTCACACTTGATCCGGGGACGAGGAATCAAAGCAGTATATGGATACGAGAAACAGTTGATGGTCTTAAAATTGCAAACAAGAGTGTTAATCACTTCCTCTAATAACCAAATGTCATATAACTTGATTAAAACCTCGGTAATGCACAGGTCTTAAAGTGTCCGTTTCAGTCCCCAAGGACATCCACCTGGAATGCTGAGAATGCACTGAGTATATGGTACAAGAACGCATTTGTATTGACAAAGAGCCAAATAAAACATTTCTCTGTGTGATACTTACAGTCTTTCAAGGGAAACCAGGGAAGAGAAAATGCCCTCTGGTAAATCCTGTAGCTCGTTATTGTGTAAATATCTGCAATTTAACAAAGTTTGAATGTTAGTTTAAAGTCCCTGCTACTCAATCATCTTGCTGAGTTTTGTAATCCGCGTCAGGCTCACGCGAAATAATGTTTATTTGAGAACTTCGTAGAAAGACCTTTACGGTTCTAACAACCTTCAACAAACAATTTTACACAACGATGACATTTTCTCGTTGTTACATGATTATTTAAAGAGCCATAAAACATAAATAAAGCATCTCTTTATTGACTTCGAGGCCTGGTACCAAGTTTACATAATCCTTCCAGTAAAGAAATTTGGCCAAATCAGTCTAAGTATTGATTTTTGATAAACGATCATAAAAAAATTGTCAGGCGAATGTGCCTTTGTGTGGGATCAGTAAACAATTTGGTTATTGGACGTCCAATCATGATCCTTCCAGTAAAGAAATTTGGCCGAATCAGTCTAAGTATTGTTTTTGAGAAACGAACAACGACACCACGTCAGGAGAATGCGCGTTTGTGTGGGATCAGTAAACAATTTGGTTATTCGACGTCCAATCATCATAAGGAAAGTTTCACTCGCTTTTTTACCTGACTTTTGGTCATTAGGATGCGTTACTTATGCAATATCGTTTGCAAACCAAACATTAGCGAAAACTACAAGCAACGGCTAGCACGCTGACTTTGGAGCGAATTATCTGATTCACTTCACAGCGGCCAGACCTGCTCCTGTCTTTCACTAAAAGTTGACACTCGAGACAGGTGGTAAGACTTCCTCCATCCCACTTGACACGTGCCTTCTTATTGTTTCATTGATTTACATGGTAGAATTTCCTTTCTTTACAGCAACCCACCGGGAAAAAATAATTAACTGTGGAGGTTCTGGTGATCCTATTCTTTTTTTTTTTTTTTTTTTGCCCGAGTTAAGATGTGACTATCATACGCCATAAAACACATTGTTTCTTCCTGTTCAATTCTTTTCTAAATCGTGAAAAAGTGAGAGGTGATGTTAATTTGCAACACTTTGCTCTTCAACTTTGTCAAGTGAACCACAGTGTGTATGTCTTCGCAAGAGGTTGCGGAAAACTCCTCTAAAAGCAAGCACGTTTATCGGCCAAGAAACACCTCCAAAAAGGTAGTGTGGTTGACACCATACCTTTACGAAAATCCCCCAAATGGCATCTCTCAAAAACTAACTTTACACATCAAACTTAAACTACTCACGAAAATTCAAAACGTCTCTCAGCGCACGCGCGCTCTAGTTTATTTACCCTCTTCATAATGTTCCACCTTTCTGCACTAGGAGGTAGTCCTAGTATGTACTAATTAGCTGATTACTTTTTAATTCCAAGGGGAATCTGTTTGTTAATTTGTCTAACGACTGTCTTAACTCCATACGCAACTTTAGCTGCACGGTTGTGGCCCTAACGTCCAGGATAAACTTTAACAATTCGCCCTAATGGCCAACGTCCTGAAACACAAGAACTATATCTCCAAATTTTAGGTTTCAGAATTCTAAAGCCCACTTTGGTCGGCTGTTGAGGGCAGGAACGTTGAGGAGTAGGAATCATCGAGTTTGGATTAGAGTTCGAGTTCGAGTTCGAGTTGGACTTCGAGTTAGAGTTCGAGTTAGACTTCGAGTTGGACTTCATGAAAAATCGATAATATCGATTTGACACACGAAATCAATTTATCGATGTTCACCGATTTCCGTTATCAATCGGTAAAAATCATCCGCTTACGCCTCTTTCTACCCTTCGGGCGACGATCGTTTTCTCACAGGGAACCACCGCCGCTTGTATTATTTCAACCAACGCTTAATAATAAAATGCTTTTTTTAATCACGTTCTTATTTGTATCAACAAACTCAATTTGACTGGCGAGCCGCTGAGCCGCTTGAATAAAACTTGTCAGTCTGTTTGACTGGCGAACCGCCGAGCTTCTCTTTGTTTAGCCCCCACAAAATGAATGTGAGTCACTCGCACGTGTTAAGTTTCGAACTGGTGGGAGCTATTGAAAGCGTATGGATGAGAAAACAAACCCGCGATTACTAGCCACGCAGAAAATTCAAAGTTATAAATGCACGGAAAAGACAACTAACCGTCGGGATATATCTTTCGGGTAATTACAAATCTGACCTACTGTAGTTTAATACTAAGCCACTCGACCGTCTAAGCATATAAAGCCACGGACAGATAAATCCAACGAAAAAACATTATTTGTTTATTCAGTATCTTCCAAAAGACTGTTTAGATCGATGATGAAACGAAGACAACACTTACATTGTATCGCCATACAAGAGAGAAAATCAATGGAACTAAAACTCACTGAAATCGCGCTCAATCGTTCCAAAAACCACATAGGAGAAAGGACAACAGACAAGGGAGTTCAGGTAGGGATATTTTTATTGAAAATTCGTTGGTGTTTTTAAATTGAACAGATCGATACTGTTTTCTTTTGTTGTAAACCATTTTCTTTTTCGTATAGACCATGCTTAGTATCTACATTTCTCGAAAAAAAAAAATCGTATATATGCCATCCTTCGTTGGGGAAGAAGGGAGGAGGGTGGGGGTCCGATTTCATTTGGGAGCCCTTCCAGAGTGCACTCTCGAAAATAACGTTTTGTATTTTTATATTAGTAAAAAAATAACGACATATTTCGCTTCTTGTATTTTTATAGCAGTACAACTCCGATTCCCACTCGAACTTTAACTCGAAGTTCAACTCGAAGTCCAACTCGAAGTCTAACTCGAATTCTAACTCGAATCCAAACTCGATGATTCGGGATTGCCAGGAACATTATCTTTTAGCTATCTCCTCCACACTCGTGAAATAATGTCCTGAACCTTTCGCCATCATTGACACGAATGAAATGTTGTGGTTTCAATAGACTCAGAGGCGCACATTCCTCCCATTTGGCCATGCAAGAAAAGGTTATGGGACAATGGAACATCGTCTCGCGAATCTGAACTCTTAACGGACTAGAATTAATTCCTTAGGAACTCCATGCCGACTGGTGACAGCATCGTTATGAAATTCGCACCGGATATAGACAGCTGCACCATAAGCTTGCTGAGAGGCATCAACACATATCAAGATGCGCTTCGACTTCACTGGCTCTGGAATTCGCAGACAGGGAATTCACTACTTCATCTTGTATTTCTTCGTCCCAATCGTAGCCTCGCATCCACTGCTCCTGAAGTAGAATCTTCGCAACAATAACGTACCGGCATACAAGTCCCAGCGGGTCAAGAATCGTTGCTACTTAATACGCAGTACGTTTTGCTTCGTTTTCTAAGATTGCGGGGAAAGTGGAGAAGCAGTAACAGTAAACACGTTTTAATGCTCTTCCACGAAGTCCCAGTTTCTTTGTTTTCTGGTATTAGCCGTCGTTAATCACGATCTTTGTAACACATTCTTCTTTTGGAATCACCTTATTAATTTCGATGGATTAGAAATCCACTTTCTGGCTTGCATGTAGGCAACTCCCCATAGCGCTTTCCGTTGACGTTAAAGCTCCACTCCCTCGTCGTTTTCGACACTCTCAATAGAATCCTTCATATAGGTTGAATTACGGACCGTATTAGCGGCAAGGGGTTAGCGGTCTTGGTTTCTTCGAGCGTTCTCCTGCGCAACAAACTGCGTCTCCATAGGGGCGGAATTCCTTCTAAAGACTACACGGCTAAACTCGAATACTTCGGGCTCTCGGTTGTGGTTAAGGTCTCATCACAACGGTCGGAAGTGTGAAGGGTCCTTCTCCTCAATCTCAATCATTTCCTTTATCATTTCCTCCTCAATCTCAATCATTTCCTTTATGTCAAAACGATATCAACTGGGTTTCGACGAAAACGGACAATATAAGGACGTTGAAAAGATCTTGCTGTTAGTTTGGTCCTGCATGGATCATGTCATTCAGGGAAATTCCATTTCTTTTAGCGGCACAGTCAAATACGATTCATATTCTCGTTGTCGTTTTGTCGATCCTCACAACTGGAAAATGAGGCAAATTCCATACGTTATTCGGCAACTGCTCGTCTAAAGGAACTTCTCCTAAATATCCCTTTTTCGACATAGCCCTAGATTATAGCAGTTGTTAGAATCTCGGTACTTTCCTTCAGATATCAAAACAGATGAGAAAATCTTTGGCTCCATTATCTTCATTTCATTTTGTCTTTGTTGCCAAATAGTTGGTGGCATATCTTCACATCATGGCTCAACACAGAAGGTCGTAAGAATTTAGAGGAAAACTTCATGCTGTAAATGTACTAAAACGGCACTCTAAATCCCAATGGAATCAAACAATGGATTTCCTTCTTGCACCAACATCGTAGCCCCCATGCTATATGCACCGCTACCACGCTATACTGAACCTTACACAATTTACAATTCCTCGATGGTTGACATCCAAAACATCACACCTTGGATCTCTTTAATTACCTTGCCAAATAATGGTTTGCATTCCCCGACGAAGTTGTACTACAGTTTCTTTAAAAAATAAAACCCCTTTATTTACTACCAAAAACTATTGAATTTAGAGCTGACTTGGGTTCCTGGAAAATAAACACCGAAGCGGCAATAAAATGCGGGGTAGTTCAAAATTAACTATAAAATTTTAAAGGGCATAAATATTATATAATACATAAAATATATGTTATATATAATAAGTACACATGTATCAGCCGAATTGTACAGAACGGGTTGATATTCTCCTTTATGTGATTGATCATCTCGAAAAAAAAATGTGGCAATCAAATACACAAGAGACAGTGCATTAACAAGGTGTATTTTTAGGCAAGAAATCATGTTCTTAATGAGTGCCCTAAAACAAAACCTTTGCAAGTTCCTTTCATTCACCACATCCTGAAATAATTGGCTTAGTTCAGGCTTTCAACCTGTCTAGTGACGTCAAATTCATTGCTTTGCCTGTGATTTAGACAAGCAGGGCTATAGCAGTTGCTGATTCACCAAAGGTAACTTCCATGCCATCCCCATACAGTGAAACGAATATACTTAGGAAGGCAACTGATGAGACATTACCAAGTCGAAGGAGCCAACTTTGCTCACATCTGTTTTCAGAAAATTTCTATGTCATCTGATCACTGACAGCGCTCTGTGACAGGAACTTGTTGACGTTTAAGAAAAAGAACAGCCAATCGTGTCTTAGCAAACTTAGAAACTTTCTGTACTCACAGAAAGTTTCTGAACAGTGGTGCTTGGAATAGCAGCAAGTGAGGTATTTCGATATCTTTTAGCCTGCGTTCAGACGTCTCTCATATATTCCCTTTGTCGCACTCGGAAAAGTGCAACAAAGTTTGTTTGAATATGTGTAGGCTTTAACTTTTTTATTTGTGTTGGAGTAGAACGTCTAAGAGACTAGAAATGCTGTTTACAATAAACGAGTTGTTTTTTTTTTCGTAAAGACACGAGGGGAGGAAAGAAAAGTTACACTACTGCGCATGAGCAGAGAAAACAATAGAAACAAAAATATATCGTGATGTAGCGTGTCCATTTAAATCCGCCGGCCTTGATAATATCAACTTAAACTTGAAACTGTTCTAAAAATGTTCTTTGAGCTAATAAGAAATGTTCTTCGGCATTAGTTCTCTTGATTTGAATGTTCACAATGTCCTGTATTTAAATGTTCATAATGTCCTGAAATTACTGGGTCTCCTTTGCTAGCAGCAGGCACAATTTCACAATTGGCCGAGTGAATGTTCCAGTCTTGGTTTTGACCGAGACGACTCGAACCAGCTTGTCTGGTCCGGGATGGGTTGCTGTGATTAGACCAAGCGGCCACTGACACGGGGGAGTGCGGTTATCTTTAACAAGAACTATGTCGCCAACGCTACGGTTTCTGCGGGGCAACCTCCATTTGTTGAAGCGCTGAAGAGAGTTGAGGTACTCGGTTGACCAGCGTTTCCAAAAGTGCTGTGTTAGTGCTTGACACACCCGCCATCGCCATCATCAAAGGTATGGGAGTGTCTGAGACTTTGTCAGGTAGTGCTTCGAGTGGCCGGCCAATCAGGAAGTGGCCGGGGGTGAGTGGTGCGACTCCGTCATCATCATTTGAGTCAAGTGCGGTGAACAGGGGCCTTGAGTTGAGGCAAGCTTCAATTTGGCACAACACAGTTGTCATCTGCCCAAAGGTTAGCTTGCTTTCCCCAACGATTCGCTTTAACTGACGCTTGCAGGCCTTCTCTCCGTTTTTCCAGACGGACCCATGATGAGGACCTGTGGGTGGGTTGAATTTCCACTGGATACCTTGGCCGCTGCAGAAATTCATGATAGATTCTTGTGTGGCTTGTTCTTCAATAAGGCGTGACAGTTCCTTTAAATCCTTGTCGGCACGGTGAAAGCAGGATGCATTGTCACTCCATATCTGAGTCGGTTTTCTTCGCCGAGAAACGAAACGGCGAAGGGCAGCAAGGAAAGCTTCAGCAGTGAGGTCTGAGACCAGCTCAATGTGGCAGGACTCTGTTGCTAAGCAGACGAAGATGGCTGCATACGCTTTGCAGTAAGTGGGTCTACGTATAGCTCCAATCTTGAGGGTGAGGGGTCCTGCATAGTCGACTAACACATTTTCATTGGCGAAGCTTAGTACAACACGTGCAGATGGTACTTGGCTCATAAGTTGAGTAATGATCTTCGGCGATGCACGTTGGCACGTGATGCACTGACGTGTGCACTTGCGAACGACTCTGCGTGCGCCGACGATGTGATAGAGATCTTGCAGAGATCCTAGAGTGAGTTTGGGACCAGCATGGCACAAACGTTCGTGTTCACTCTGGATAATCATTGATGTAAGATGGTGCTTTCCATGGAAGATGATGGGATGCCGAGATTGGTAGTCCTTCTGCGACTGTGAAAGACGGCCACCAACTCTTAACAGTCCATCTGCCTCAAGAAATGGATTTAATGGACGTAGGGGATAAGACATGAGTAGCAGTTTCCCCCTCTTGAGTGTTTCCACTGTGTCTGGAAACATCTGGATTTGGGCTTGTTTTGACAAGTAGTTCTTCGCTTTCGCCAATTCGCTCACTGACAGTGGTGTGGAGCTGAATAGATGAGAACGATTGACGACTCGGAACACCCAAGCAGTGACTCTCACGAGATGCGTGTAGCTTGAGTACCTTTGAATGTCAATTACAGGCTTGATTTCAGTGGTAACGGCTTGGAGAGTGACTTCTTTTCTTTTCTTGAATTGCAAGGTTTCTTTCTTGATTCCTGAGGAGTAGAGACTCTTTAGTGAGGGCGAAGGTATCCACTCAGGGCCATTCCACCAAAGCTTGTTGTTGAGGATATCTCCTGGCAGGATACCACGCGATCTAGCATCAGCAGCGTTTTCTTCTCCATTAATGTGTTTCCACTTCTCAGGTGGAACGTGTTCTTGAACTTCTCCAATTCGGTTTGCTTTAAAGGTCTTGAAGCGCTGACTGCTTCCATGAATCCAGTAGAGAACAATGGTAGTGTCGGTGAAGGCATGAAGATTGCAGGTTGGAACAGCCAGAATTCCTTGGAGATGCTTCATTAGTTCATCACGAGCCAGAGATAACCGGAAGTTGAAAAATGTGCTCTAGCCGGTTGCTAAGGAGTGACGTCATACTCCTGCTCTGAACCCATCATAATACTACGTTTGCGGTTTGGGACTCCAACAGAGTTTTCGCAACTAATTTATCGCCGCATGGCTTTTCGTACAATCTCCCGTTGAGACGGCCTGATCATTTTGGGGGTGGGATTTGCCTTTTTTGACATTTTAGGAGGTTAGAGCCCAAGGTTAACACACGCGTACCGATTTATTGGGCCGAATTTTGTTTGGCCGATTTAGCCTGAGTTGATTTACGCATAACGATTTATCACATAAGAAAGTGAATAAGTGGACGAAAATCGACCCGGTTTATAAAACTTTATCGCAATGGAACTGCTTGTATACTGTAAACCTTGCTAAAAATGAAATCTGTCAAAGAGCAGCTGAATTTATAAATCGAACAGATCTGAGAAAAAAAAAAAGCTCAGGCCGACAATTTGCAATGCGCATATGAATGAGCCGACTAATCGGAACGATTATATTCCTTTGCTGAAAAAATTTCCGTTTTTCCAAGGATCTCTAAAATGTTCACAGTTCCCAGTGTTAACGACATATTTGCCTTCTTCTATTCCTGTGTGGCGAACGATTTAAGTCACGATTCCGTTTTTCATTACATTTTAATCTCAATTCTGCAAAAAGATTCCATTACTAAACTGTTGGGTGCCCCGGTTTAAATTTCATCGCTTTCCAGCAGACTGCAGCAAAACATGTAACGTGGGATCCGTTTGCAGACACGTCATATCAACGAAAGAAATTTAATTAAAAGCTCGCAAAAAATATTTTTTAGGCGCAAGGATTATAACACTTTCGCGTTAAAATTAACGCCGCAAGCGAAACAGAAGTAATGCCAGAACGGATTCTATTACATTGGAATGCTCCGAGTTGTTTGACGTCCCGTGGAGAAACCAGGCAAATTGCCTGGTATCTCCAAGGGGTGCCGAGGTCTTATTTTCGTTGCTAAGAACCTCTGGCTCGTTATGTGAGAGCAGATGAGCTCCACAAAGTTCAAGACGAGGTAAGGAAACCTTCTTGAGTGGGGCAACGCGTGTTTTTGCCATGACAAGTGATGTGTGGACTCCGCCGGCCGTGTCGAGACTTGTCAAATACACAACACCACAGTAGGCCTTCTCGCTGGCATCAGAGAAACCGATTAACTGGCGGTCAACAATCTTGCTGTCGACTGGGGAATAACAGCGTGGAATGTGGATGTTGGATATTTCAGGGAGTTGCGTTCTCCAATTTAATCACTCTTGCAGAATGTCCGGTGGGAGGGGTTCATCCTCAGTGGTCCCTTTCTCCCAAAGTCGCTGGAAGATTATCTTGACAACAATAGTGACGCATGAGATAAGACCAAGAAGGTCAAAGATCTTTGCTGAATCTTACAATACAGCACGCTTGGCTAGCTTCGATTCTTGAACTGATAGATTGGTGCACGAAAGCCGGAAGTGGTCAGAAGCAGAGCTGTATTCCATTCCAAGAGTTTTGACAAAGTTGTCAGAGTTCCCGAGGCTAGATGTGGTCTTCGTGCTTCGAATCTCTGGAGAGACTGAGTTCAAAACTTCATGTGAGTTTGAGTCCCATTTGTGGAGTTTGAATCCCCCTCTGTTAAAGAGTTCATTTAGTTCATGATGCAGTTCAATCGCTTGTTGCTTTGTTTCAACTGAAGGGAGACCATCATCGACATAGAACGATTCTTTCACAACTTTGGCAGCAAGTGGCAGTTCTGATTCATTTTCTTCTGCAACATGACGCACTGAGTTGGTGGCTAAAAATGCAGCACTTGTGATTCCAAATGTGACTCTTGTCATTCGGTAGTCAGTTACCGGGTCAGTAGGTTTGTCTCGCCAAAGGCAGCGATGATAGTCCCTATCTTCCGGTGCCAAGCTAATAGCACGGTACATCTTTGAGACGTCGGTTGCTAGCACATAAGGGTGTCTTCGGAAGCGAATTAGGACATCATTGAGCGGTGGGTGGACAGTTGGTCCCACAAGGAGTTGATCATTAAGCGACACGCCTAATGTGGTTTTCATGGAGCCATCAAACACGACGCACGGGGCGTTGTAGCTGAATTTTTGTAAACAGCATGGCGAGCCAAGTAGCAGGCATTGGAGGCTGCCTTGTTGAGCTCTTCATCTGGAATCTTTTCTGCATGATCAGATGTAAAGTACTCTGTCACGACTTTAGCATAATCATCAAATTGATTGGATCGTTGAAGACGACGTTCGAGGGACAGGAAGCGTCGCAAGGCTTGCGGTGGGGATTCTCCCAGGGAAGAGCACTGTGGCTTAAACGGAAGTCTGACTACAAAGCGACCAGTTTCATCACGCTTGTGGCGTTGGTCGAAGTCTTGTACTACTAGCTTGTCAAGTGGTGCTAGAGGCAACCTGGCTTTAGGTGGTTCCTCTAGAGTCCAAAAGTTCTGAAGAGTTTCTTCGCAGCTTGGAAGTGAAGTCGATGCATGTAGGGTTATGCGGTTGTTGGCCACTAGTGCCTCCGAACAAAACCCAACCGAATATGGTTTCTTGAGCGGCTGGAGTTCCTTTAGGCCCAAGGATAAGACCTGGCTTTAGGATGTCATGGTAAACGTCAACAGCAAGGAGAACATCAATAGGTTTTGACACATTGAATTAGGGATCTGCCAATTTAAGTGAGGATAGGTATGGCCAGTAACCCGTCGAAAGGGACTTGAGGGGTAGATGCTTTGTCAATGAAGGTAAGACGATAGCTTGAACATTGATCAGACGTGATGTGTGCTGAGTGGATGTCAAGTTGATCTCAATAACAGTGCTACCTTGGGTTGGGCACTGAGTTCCTCCAATTCCAATGATGCTGATTTCTTGTTTTTGCCCACGTAGCATGAGGTGCTGGACGGCTCGTTCCGTGACAAAGGAGGCTGTGGAAGCAGGATCTAGTAGAGCCCGTGCGATCATTTGATGACCATTTGATCCGCTAAGAGCACCATTGCTGTCATCATGAGAACAGGGTTTGAAGTGGTGACTTCAGGAATAGTTGCATAAGTTGCAGAGGTGATGGTGCTGACAGCAGCAGTGTTGGTTGTCTAAGTGTTGGTGGTCATACCTGGGGTTGGCACCACAGGAACATTTTGTCTTGTTTCTTTACTAGTTTGTTGTGCAGCGTGACTGCTCAGATGCAAGAAGGTGTGATGCCGTTTCCCGCATTTAAGGCAACAATTAGGTGAGGGGCAATGTTTCCCGATGTGTTTTCCTTTCAAACAGTTGAAACAGAGTCCTTGTTCCTGAACTAAGGTGGGTTTGTCTGCAATTGACTTTTCTTTGAAGCTTGGACAATAAGCGATATTGTGTTTTGCACCATGACAGGCTGGGCATTTCTCTTGTGTGTTCGTAGAATACACTGCAACTGACTTTGCTGTTTTTTTGGTGGGGCTTCAAACTTTCTTGTGGCCAGCATCAAAGGATGCCAGTTCAGTTGCTGTTGATCTTAAATCAAGAAATTCTAGAAACTTGTGATAGTCTGGAACATCCTTGTCCAACTGCGTGAACTTTTGCCACTCTACCATGGTAAGAGGGTCTAGCTTTGATTCACCGAGAGCAGCTATGAATCGTTCAAAGTCAAGTTTATCCATTGCTTTAAGGGACCGGAGATGATGTTGAAGGGTGTCATGTAACTGCCTAAGTTCCATGCTTGATCCATTCTTGACAGGGCTGACATTGAGTAGTGCTCTAACATGAGCACGGTGGATGACTTGAGGCCTGTCAAAACGTGCCTTTAGGGCTGCAACGGCTTCTGGGTAGGCCTCCTCAACTGCATCGATACCTTCAATGGCATCCTTGGCCTTCTGCGTTGTAAGCGATTTCAACAAATATTGCATCCGCAGTTGATCATCCAGTTTCTTGGAGTTGTGGATGGTTGCTTCGAATTGCTGCCAATAAGATTTCAACTTTGTTGGTTCTTCATCAAAGGTTGGAATATTCAGTGAAGGTAATTTCACTGTCTTTGCTTCATCATGATTTTGATGTGAAGTGGTTTTAAATTCTTGTAACAACTTGCTCAGCTCTTCGCGGTGCTGGTTGTTCCGAATCTCCAGCTCTTTAGAGCGATTTTGTTCCCTTTCAATTTCTCGTTCTTTGCTCTTACGCGTTTCGTCACGGCGGCGTTGTGTAATCAATTGCGTTACTTGATCTTAGGTTGCTTTGATCTTGTCAAAGTAATCAGATATTGCGTCATTCCATTTATCTGAGTCTTCCAACTCCGTGTAAAACGATTTGATTTCCGAAGTGAAACGATCGAGGCTCTTTTCCAGGTCAAAGAGCTGGGTTGTCATGTCCGCTAAATCATAGATTTCAGCAAGGTCCTCTTGAGCTTCTGAGGTTTTCGCGGCTAGGCTGTTTACCGCTTTGGTAATCCGATTCCATTTGAAATTTAGGGATCGCTTGCCTTTACTTTCCGTCGATTTCGCATCTTGTGGCTTATTAGAAGCAAGGCTGAGAACATACAACAGCTTGCTAATGTTGTCTCGTACACGATCATCGTGAGTGTCTAGTTCTTCGAGGTCCTTTTCGATTAATTCTTCATTAGTTAGGTCGAGCAAAGCGCTCGCATCGATGTGCTGGCTTTGAAACTTGTTGTTCAAATCCCGAATCTTATTCAAATACTGTCTAGCGCAGATTATGTCATATTTTGATTTTTCTTCTTTTTTGCAGAGTGGGTCTTTCTTCTTGATAAGGTTTGTGATCCGGCGCTTAGTAGTTGCTCGCTTCTGTACGAGCGATTCCCGCGATTCAGCCATTACGCGATCGAAACGAGGTAGTTCATGATTATCGAGGACTGTATATCTTTCTTGAGCCTTGTCTTGTGTAGTATCCGGCTTCGAAGGACCAGAAATAATGTGTAGGCTTTAACTTCTTTATTTGTGTTGGAGTAAAACGTCTAGGAGACTAAAAATGTTGCTTACAATAAACGAGTTGTGTTTCTTTGTGAAGACACGAGGGGAGGAAAGAAAAGTTACACTACTGCGCATGAGCAGAGAAAACAATAGAAACAAAAAAACATCGTGACGTAGCGTGTCCAGAATATAATATACAGAAATCATCGCTATCGTATCAAGAAAAGCTGATCAAATTCAAAGACAATGTTCTTTGTTTAGCGTCGCAAATACGGCCATAAAAGGAGATTTTGAAACAATAGCTTTAGCGTCAAACAAAGGCTTATTAATTCAGGAGGGAAATTCGAACTCGCTGTTATTACAATAGCGAAATTCACGAGGGAAATTCAAAACTAGCCGACGACTGCACGAGTTCGAAACTTGCATATTTGGCGAAAGCGTTGCATCGCGAGTGAAAGTGTGATGGTTTTAAAACTAACACCTCTTCTTTAAGAGCCGCGCTAGCAACCGATGCTTTTGTTTTAAGACTATAATAATAAGTAAATGACAACGACCACATTGATCCTTTTCAATCAAGCAGTCTAATCGGGCGATTTTTCCAATCCAAAGTGCGAGTTTTCATAAACGAAGCCTTTTCTTTCCTTTCTTATTCTTTTACGAGTAAGGCAAGTTAGTTTTGAAATTCACAACTCTTGACCAAGTGAAACCATCGATAAAAGCTTCACTGTTTTGCGGCGTTGTGCTGCGCGCTTTTATCAACTGATCCAAAGTCCTATAAAACAACTAAGCATTTCTAGGTTTCTTACTTGGGGTCAATAACAATAACAGTAAACCTTCCGCAACTTTCCAAACCCCTCTCCCCTAGTGCCGCTAATTTGACACGCCGACAATTTAGTGACGATTTGAAATTCATCTTCGCCGAGTCTCGGAACAATTCCCTAAGCGCTATAAACAACAAAAGGCTTTTGTTTGGACTTGTGAAGACGAATTTGACTCACTACAATGGACCATTTCTTGATACGATGTACATCTGTGACAGCGATATTATTTACGTTTCATTTGTAACAACACAAAACAGAACAGTGGTCGCTTATATGCCTCGCTTTCCATTCTGCTATTACAAACGTATTTTATTCCGTTGGTTGTCATCAAGCTTTTCATCGTGCACGACAGAATAACAGGTCGGCGCGTTGGATATTTCGACTTGGTGAAGTCTGATTGAGCTGACGGCAAAAAGATGATATGTACCGTGATATGATGAAACCACGTAGCTATTTTTACACTAAAAGAAACTTTCTGTTAGTTCAGAAAGTTTCTAAGTTTACTAAAACGTGATTGGTTGATTTTAGTCTGACTGTCAACAAGTTCTGCTCACAGGGCACAGAGAAGGGTCACATTTCAGTACAACTATTCATCTTGAATTTTTTGTTGATCCTAGAGCCGGAATTGCACTAAAAGTTGACCTCTCTGTACCCTCCTAAGCCAATTTATTTCACGAAGAAAGCCTGTCAAAGACTGTAAACAGAAAGTACATACTGAAGTGTTCTGTATATTATATTCAAACAAACCTGTTATTATTCGCTAGAAATGTTTTCGATAGAGGAATAAATTCTAATGTGCAATATAACTTGCCCTGGGTGTAGACGTCTCAAATTTCTTCAGCAAAGTGAAAAAAAGGGAATATATGGGAGACGTCTGAACGCAGGCTAAAAGATCTCGAAATACCTCAATTGCTGCTACTCCAAGCACCACTGTTCAGAAACTTTCTGTGAATACAGAAAGTTTCTAAGTTTGCCAAGACACGATTGGCTGTTCTTCTTCTTAAACGTCAACAAGTTTCTGTCACAGAGCGCTGTCAGTGATCAGATGACATAGAAATTTTCTGAAAACAGATGTGAGCAAAGTTGGCTCCTTCGACTTGGTAATGTCTGATCGAGCTACTGGGTGGGATACCGGGTCCCGAAATAAACGCGCATTCCAAAAAATCCAGTTACTTTAAGTCCCGTGATTTCCCTGTAGTGCACAACGTTGCGTTAATAGTTGTCTTCCTAAGTATATTTGTTTCAGTGTATGGGGATGGCATGGAAGTTACCTTTGGTGAATCATCAACGTTTTCCAGCTACTTAGTTGACTACCAGAAACCTCTAATCCGGCTAACATTGCCATCATTTTAAGTATGTTCGCATTTAGTGTTCCTTTGTTCGTATCTTATTTGCATGTTACCCACACAGATATAAAACAACATGAAAATATGTAATATCGATTACACGTATATGGATATATCTCACGTTAAAGCGGCGAAATGCTAAGGGTCGATATTGCAAGAGTTTCTTTCCTTGATAAAACTGACCTCCGTTAATATTTAACAGAGCGGCGAACGTAAAAACTCGCATAAGCGTACGTGTTGTTGCGTGCACTCAAACGAAGAAAGCCAAATGTTTTCATTTTCGGTCAAATACGGATTTACAGCTAGATCTTAAAGTAGCCGATACCGCCGGGTTGTCGGATAGCCCCGTTGAAATGAATACAACTTTATCGGCGACCGCACCGGCTGTGTTTTGCACGAGGAACCAAACATCTGTTATGCACTTGTCATCGGCTTCCCCGAGGGGGGTGGGGGGGACCCCGGGCTGATATGGGGACTTTGCTAATAGTGTATTTCAAAGTTCTTGTATTTCCCCATGTAACGGCCTCTCAACCGTTTAGGCATTGCGTTACACGACTAGACACATCACGTGTCATTACGTCTTTTCATACGGGACTGTTAAAGCTCCACGTGGAGCTGAGACATCGCTGAACGTCTGGACTTGGTTTGACCCTCGCTCGAAGCGACAGTAATTTCTCACGCAACCCGTGCAGATTAGTAGCCTTACAGTCTTTGACGGTCTTGTATGCGGTTCAACAGTAGGACTACCTCAAGCTGTATGTATGTTTGTTGATTTTCTGCCTTTCGGTGATCGCCTGATCTCAGTTAGTGACTTAAAATAAACAGAGCCGATACGGATTATGTTAGACTTTTGGCCTTTGTAATCGTCGTTTCCGCGCGCCCTTCTTCGAAAGAAAAGCGGTCGCCACAGTCAAAGACTGGAAATTCCTCACGGATAAAAAAACATGGATTCACAAAAACATTTCCAAGATCAACAAAGTGACACTGGAATCGGACTAACACCAGATGAATTCCTCATCAAACCAAGCAACCTTAGAGACATGCCAAATACAACATCGAACGAAAATGTCGCCTTTACAGGAACAAAGGTTAGTGATGTGCCTTTTATTTCGTTGGAAGATGCGTCGCCGCGTCCAAAAATAATTGAAATTTCGTCGAGTAAAATTACTGACATTACGGAAGAAAACACTAGGTCCAGGACTCTTACGGCCAAAGGCCGGGAGTATCAAAGTGGCTTGAAGAAAACTGCCGCGTTATCCAAAGATCGCGAATTACACGCAAGACTGAGTAGCTTCGAAGAATTAGTACACTCTGGTCAAGACACAAGTAAAATTAAAACTGAAATCACCGTTGTTACAAAGGAAGTAAATGATGCATTACGATTATTTGACGAGTGGATAGAGCTTTCAGATGACCCAACTGAAATTCAGCGTGCGACCGAAAAGCAAGCCTATTTGCTGGATACATGGAAGTCCATTCGTGCTACAGCTGCAAATGAAATTAAGAAGGTTCGAGAGGACAATGACTCTGTTTTCTCTCAAAAATCTCGTCACTCGCGAAAGTCAAGTCTATCAAGCGGAAGTTCACACAGGGACACACTGATAAACGTAAGAGCTTAAAGAGTGGCCTTGGAAGAGAAACTGAAATTTTCAACAGTCATCGCAGAGCAAGAGAAAAAGTTAGAACAGCTAAAAATTCAAAAGAAACTTGGAGAAGTCCGAGCGCAAGAGGCCGTGTACCAGAAAGCTGTGGAAGAAGAGGACAAGGCGGACGATTTTCAATCTCCCTTGCTGCCAACCAAACAGTACGATCCTATACCCGCCTTCCTGAGGGACAATAATGAAGGGCTTACGTCAACACCAGAAGTTGTTCCTTCAGTACCGCAGAATTTTCAAGCATTTCCAACTGCAAGTGCCTCACCAATGTTTACGTCTCCCACCAGTAACACAGTTTATTCTAGTACACACACTAGATTCAGCCTTGGAACACAGGTCCCCCTAACTCAGTACACAACGTCCTCTTCATGCAAAACGGTCTATACCAGTACAAACACGAGAGCTAGCTTTGGATCTAATGTCCCAACAACCTTTGCCACGCCCCACACGGACAGACCAGGTCTCACATCTTCAAGAGACTTTTGTGGAAATCCACCAGTTTTTATTCTATCACCTAATCCAGTTCAAACCCTTCCACCACAAGATTACCTGATAGATTTCAGTGACACTTTAACCAGATTGACACAGCTACAACGTCTACCGCAGGCTAAACCGGATGTGTTTAAGGGAGATGAGCAAGACCAAACAAAGTTGTTCCTGTGGGAGAACGCGTTCGACAGCTTAATCGATTCAATACCTATCACAGCCCAGCAGAAACTGCACTTATTATACCAATATCTGGATGGTAAAGCCAAAAGGGTTATCGAACAACTGCAGTACCTTGTTCAAGACCCAGACAGCGCATACAAGCAAGCACGTACAATTCTCAAGGAACGGTTTGGTCAACCTGCGATTATTAGTACCAGTTTTGAGAAAAAATTGGCGAACTGGCCAAAGATTCCTCCATATGACGCTGCTGCTTTAGAGGAATTTAGTGACTTTCTGTACCAAGTTCAGATTGCAAGTCAGCACATGAGCGGCCTGGGAGTTCTCAATTACCCGTCACAGATCCAAAGCCTTGTTGAAAAACTTCCTGCTTGGTTCAAGAACAAGTGGTCAGACAAGGTGCTAAAGCTTCAGAAAAGCAATGGCAAAGATGCTTTCCCCTCCTTTAAAGACTTTGTGCAGGAAGTACGTTATCATGCTGAACGGACAAACATTCCTTAGATCACTCTCACTTCAGGAGCGAGCAGCTCAACACAGTCAGACCGCTCTAAGAACTCCAACCGTACACCTCGTAAACAATCTGCAGGCAGTGCTTTAACCAGCACCCGTGGCACAGAACTTGATAGTGAATTAACCTCTCCAGTCGAGTTAAACCAAACATTGAATGTTTTTGCAACTGAAGCTCAGAAACCAGACCCTAGCACCCCTGCGGAACTTAACACTTATTGCTTCTATCACAAGATGAAATCTCATGCTATGAATGACTGTGAACAGTTTCAGAAACTGAGCTATGAGGAGCGCAAAGATTTCTTGTTGAAAAACAGGATCTGCCTAAAATGTGTCAGCTCTAACGAACATGTCTCGAAGGACTGCAAAAGAGACAAGTTGGAATGTAAGATTTGCAAGCAGATGCACGCCACTATACTGCATGACCCGACCAGACTTAAGAAAAAGGACACCAGTCAAACTAACTCCGCCTGTTCTCAAGTTTGCGGGCAAGGACGGCCAGCGCGATCCTGTGCTCGAATAGTCCTGATCGAAGTCTTCCACCAAGACAATCCCTCAGCAAAGGTACCCACCTATGCAGTGCTGGACGATCAGTCAACAGATGTCTTTATCACTGAACCCCTTCTTGAGAAGCTTAAGGTCGAAGGCCAAGAAGTGAACCTTGAAATCAATACGATCACAGGCTTGAACAGTGTCCGCACCAAGAAAGTCAATGGTCTACGAATCCAAGACACCGAAAATCGTCACAAGTCCATCAAGGTTCCTTTCGCTTATTCGCAAGAGAATATTCCAGCTAGTCAAAGAGACATTGCGACACCAGAAATAGCCAGATCTTGTAAGCATTTGGAAGAAATCGCCTGTCATGCTTATTAATTGGCCGTAACATTCCTTCAGCATTCCAGCCACTGCGCATTATTTATGGCAGCGATAATGAACCTTGGGCTGAAGAATACAAGTTCAGCTGGACGATAATTGGTCCAGTTTGCGTCGACAAAGAAGAAGAAACATTAAACTGTGCCTCAGAAAACCGCATCACAGTACAAACTGAATACCCTCAGAATGTTTTCACTGTGCCAACAAGCAACCGTTTCAAAGAAGAGTCCATAGTGTCCTTTGCCACAAGACAGCACCTTAAAGACGTTACCTCGCCTCAGCAAATAAGAGAGATGATGCAGTTGGATTATAGTGAACTCTATCATGCCCGAAACATCCCAGGCACTGAGAAAGGTGAAAGCGTAGAAGACAAGCGCTTCAGTGAAATCCTTACCACTGGCATACACAAAAATGATTTGGGAAACTGGGAGATGCTGTTGCCTTTTAAAACAGATACTGTTTCTCTGCCAAATAATCGTGAACAATCTTTGAAGAGATTACTAGGCATCAAGAGAAAGTTCCTAACAAATGAAGAACTATGGAACCACTACACCGAATTTATGCAAAACCTCTTCGACAGAAATCACGCCAGTGCCGTCCCATCAGAGGAACTTAAGACCGAAGCAGGCAAAGTCTGGTTTCTTCCGCATTTTGACATCTACCATCCGAAGAAACCTGACCAGATTCGGATAGTCTTCGATTGCAGTGCTGTCTTCGACAATCAGTCTCTCAATAAACTCCTCCTGCAAGGACCTGACATGATGAATGCTCTCATTAGTGTACTGTCACGATTTCGGAAAGAAGAAATAGCAGTGACATGCGACATAGAAAAGATGTTCCATAGTTTCTACGTAAACCCTGAACACAGAGACTACCTGAGATTCCTGTGGTTCAAGGATAACAACCTGGACGGCCAAATCATTGAGTGTCGCATGAATGTCCATCTATTTGGGGCTGTCTTTTCGCCGGGCGTTGCCAACTTTGGTCTATGAATGACAGCTGAAGCTGGGCGACAAGAGTTTGGTCCAGAAGCAGCGAATTTCCTACGAAATGATTTCTATGTGGAGGATGGACTAAAGTCTTTTGACACGCCTGAAAACGCCATCAAAGTTATCAAGAAAACTCAAGCCATGTGTGCAACCGTCAACGTGCGCTTACACAAGTTTGCAAGTAATAGTAAGACAGTGTTGGAAGCTCTACCTGTTAAAGATCGCTCGAAAGACCTTAAGGATCTGGATCTCCGGCATGATATTCTGCCTGTCCTACGCTCACTGGGTACCTACTGGTGCATAGAGTCTGACACGATTGGATTCTGTATTCAGCTTAAAGACAAACCTCTCATTCGCCAAGGGATTCTATCAACCGTAAGCTCAGTATACGATCCGTTAGGCATTGTGGCGCCAGTGATTTTAGTGGGGAAACAGTTACTTCAGGAACTGTGCCGTGACGGCATCGATTGGGATGATCCTGTACCAGACCACATTCATTCACGATGGGAAAAGTGGAGATCAGAGTTACCCCTTCTAGAGAATATCAGGATCCCAAGATGTGTCAAACCCTGCAATTTTGGTGAACCGGTCACCACAGAACTGCATAGCTTCTCCGACGCCAGTGACTTAAACCTGGGTCAAGTAACCTATTTGCGCCTTGCAAACAATGCGAATCAAGTACATGTCAGCCTCCTTATGGGTAAAGCCAGAGTAGCACCGCTAAAGTCTATTTCAATTCCACGTCGTGAACTCACTGCAGCCGTGATTTCAGTCCATCTGGCGTCAATGCTTAGCAGAGATTTGAACTACTTCGATCTAGTGAAGGTGTTTTATACTGACTCCTCCGTCGTTCTGGGTTATATACGCAACGAAGCAAGACGCTACCATACGTATGTCTCAAACCGCGTGCAGCAAATCCGTGACAGCTCAGATCCGACACAATGGCTTTACGTCTCCAGCTCTGACAACCCCGCTGATATTGCCTCGAAGCATAACAGCCAAACAACTCTCGGAAAATGAACTGTGGTTCAAAGGTCCCGACTTCCTCTGGAAGAATCATGTGTCGGTGGTGAACCATGACCCTGCTCCTGATTTGATTCCTGAAGACCCAGAGGTAAAGAAATGCAAAACAACGGCTCTCATTGCGAACCACGAAGTTACCAAGTGGAAAGAAGAGAAACTCTTCCCCAAAGTTCTAGAACTAGAACGCTTCAACCAATCTTCAGCGCTCGACCGCCTGAAAAAAAGCATCGTCTCTATCCAGAGAATGATTGAAAAGATTCGACCTAACAAGCAGTACAATAAAAGACCAGTAGCTGGCCCGCCAACGATGGAAGAAATGCACTTAGCAGAAGAAGTTATTCTCAAGTCAGTGCAGTTACGTTACTTCGAGAAAGAGATCCTGGTTCTCCAAAAGCTAAATGAGGGTGACTACATGTTCCAGAACCGCAACAGCGCCCGCGTCAGGAACGAAAAGTTGAAACAGGCAAGCTCACTTTTCAGACTGGATCCCTTTCTGGACCAAAAAGGGATACTCAGAGTGGGGGGTCGACTCAAGAAAGCTGCCTTAGCCTTTGAAGTAACACATCCAATTATCGTCCCTAAAAAGAGTCATATCACAGAGCTCCTTATCAGATACTACCACAGCAGAGACCAGCACCACCAGGGCCGTGGAATGACCCGCAATGCACTTCGCCAAGCCGGTTACTGGATAATCAATGGTCGTTCTTCTATCTCCTATCTGCTTCAGAGATGTGTTACTTGCCGCAAGTTACGCAGATCTGCTCAAGTCCAAAAGATGGCTAACCTTCCTGAAGAACGGCTTACTCCTGCCCCGCCTTTCACGTATACAGGCATGGATGTTTTCGGCCCTTGGTACATCAAAGAGGGTCGAAAAGAACTAAAGCGTTGGGGTATAATCTTTACATGCCTATCATCTCGGGCCATTCATTTGGAAACGTTAAACACAATGGAAACAGATTCATTTATCAACGCTCTCAGACGCTTCGTCAATCGAAGAGGCAAAGTTAGGGAACTGAGATGCGACAGAGGAACAAACTTTGTGGGAGGCAAAAACGAGCTCAGTGCTGAGTTGAAAGAAGTCAATACTGATGCAATTAAGAGCTTTCTCCTGACACAAGATTGCGATCTGATCGAGTTCAGAATGAACGTGCCAACTGCATCCCATATGGGCGGCATATGGGAGCGACTTATTCGCACCGTACGTGCACTTCTCTCAACCCTTTTGCAAGACCACGCCCACCAATTAGATGATGAAGCTCTACGAACTCTGTTCACAGAAGCAGAAAACATCGTAAATAGTCGCCCACTTACGATAGACAATTTGTCAGATCCAGATGCGCCTGAACCAATCACACCGAACCACCTGCTCACCTTTAAAGCTAAAGTAGTGTTACCACCTCCAGGAAACTTCTCGCGGCCAGATCTTTACACGAAGAAACGGTGGCGCAGAGTGCAGTACCTGACGGAACAGTTTTGGGGTCGCTGGCAACGAGAATATTGCATGCTGCAGCAAAAACGCCAGAAATGGAACGAAACCAGCCCTAACAGTCAAGTTGGTGATGTCGTCCTGATCCGTGACGAAACATGCCCCAGAAACCAGTGGCCACTTGCAAAAGTTACCGAAGTTTTGCCCAGCGATGATGGCCTTGTTCGTAAAGTCCGTCTGCTTGTTACTCGATCCGGTACCAGAAAGGTGTTTGACAGACCTATCCACAAGTTGATCCTGATTTACCGACAAGATGAAGATAGAACTAACGGTTGATTTGGAGTAGACCTTAATGACCAGAGTACGACCCCGTCGGGGAGCCAGAACAATTCTCAGGAAGAGAGACATTTATTTAATGAACTCTGAGAACATTTAGTCTTATTCATATTTGTTTACTGTAATTTCATACATTCTACCATGTCTGGGGGAGCCATGTAACGGCCTCTCAACCGTTTAGGCATTGCGTTACACGACAAGACACATCACGTGTCATTACGTCTTTTCATACGGGACTGTTAAAGCTCCACGTGGAGCTGAGACATCGATGAACGTCTGGACTTGGTTTGAGCTTCGCTCGAAGCGACAGTAATTTCTCACGCAACCCGTGCAGATTAGTAGCCTTACAGTCTTTGACGGTCTTGTATGCGGTTCAGCAGTAGGACTACCTCAAGCTGTATGTATGTTTGTTGATTTTCTGCCTTTCGGTGATCGCCTGATCTCAGTTAGTGACTTAAAATAAACAGAGCCGATACGGATTATGTTAGACTTTTGGCCTTTGTAATCGTCGTTTCCGCGCGCCCTTCTTCGAAAGAAAAGCGGTCGCCACACCCCACCCGTGCGGGATTTGTTTCTTGCAAAGTCCCTAGTATTTGGCGAACCCAACTGGATTTGAAGATGCACTTGAGAACTTTATTTGGGTTTTTTAAACAGTCGGCAAACACTCGGACTTTGCATTCTGATGAAAACTGAACTTTAATTATTTTTTTCTCGAATACTCCATAAGTTGCTATAAATCACTCCTCTTACTGTACATGTGCAGTATGGTGAAAATTTCAACTTTTCATTCAGTCCTGAAATCCCCAGAATCTGTTTTCAATCTATCCGGACTGATGAAGAACAAGGGAAAACACACTATCATGACAGTTCATTGCTGCTTCTAAACACAACGTCCTTAAGTTTCCTGAGTACTCTGAACAGTTGCTGTGATGCTTCACAAATTAACATTCTTGTGAATATTTTAAAAAAAATCAACTTTTTCTATCCTTAACAATTTAATAGACCGCTTCTATTATATCACTAACAAAAGACGACCTGTTGACCTTTAACAGTTACCTCTATAAACAATAATATATACACAGAGGAATTTTAAAGTTGCCTATGCCTACAAATACGTACAAATTTTTGACGGATGGTCTGTTTGATAGACAAAAAACAATGGATTTTAAAACATACCTTCTTGTTCTCCTCCGCCATCTTGCCATCGATCGAGCGAACAAAAATCGTCCCCATTCTCCTCTCAGTTGAACATAAGCGAAGTCCCCATATTTTCCCAGAGAGTAGGGCATTCAAAAATCTAAGTCCCCACATTTCCCCCGCAAAGTCCCCGTATTCCCTCACATCAGCCCGGGGTCCACCCCTCGGAGAAGCCGATGACAAGTGTATTAGCCCGCGCTTGGTTATGTCGTTTGTTTATTTGACCGAACACTTTTTTAAAAAGCTTTAATATAGCGAGAGTTGTAAAAGGCTGATCTTATGAAGCTTTTCGCTGTATCAGTAAACCGTGCAAAAAGAGGTCGGCGCGTCGGGAGTGCAAGAAGTATCTTATCTATTTACGATGAACGGAGTCATTTATATCAACAAAAACAGAATGTTCAGCGATCGTGTACATGCTCCGCTTTCTGCTATTTATAGTAAAAAAAAGGTATGTTATTCTGTTGGTTCTCATCAAGCTTTTCATCGTAACCATGGAATAACAGTTCAGCGCGTTGGATATTTCGAAGCATCGGGGCCGGGGGTGAAACGTATCTATCACGGCGACTCTATTTACATTGCATTTAGAGCAACACAAACAGAACAAAGCGGGTCCCTTAAATGTCTGTTTCGCTTTTTGCTAGCTAATTTATATGGTTTAAGACAAAAGTACGTTATTTTGTTGGTTGAATGGGTTATTCGAAAAAAATTCAACGTAATCGGAAGGAAAACGGCTTTGCAATGCATCCGTGATTATCGTTAAACGACAATTTTTATCTCAGAACGGAAACTTTCCGTTTTCTGTTGATGTACCCAGAAACTTTCTGTACTCGTTTAAAACATCCATATGTGGAAGAACTACGTCAAAACACTCCACGATTACTCGGCGATTCTCCAGTGATGGAAAGCGTATGCTGGCCGACCGGCGCGATGTTATCTGTAAAAGACGAAATTATCGCTGCGAGCGCGAAACGGTCTGCTTTCATATTTCATCGACCGATTCCTGAAGTTCATCGCCGTTAGTTTCGATCCGAAGCCTGGCCGGTCGATTGACTGAATCAATTTTGTTGAAATGCGACTTGTCTTCTCAGGAGGAATAGACACAACAGTTGAATCATGAAAGACTTGACACCTTCTGTGAAGATTCTTCACCCAGATATGAAGTCGCTAAGATGGCCTTGATTTAGTCTGATGATAAATTACTTTCAAATAGTTCAAACGTTTTTTAGTGGTTACTGGGATGGAACACCTCGTGTTACTGAACATAATTCTGGTAACTTCATGTAGAGGCAGCTTAACATTTTAAGATGAGTAATCTGCTGGTATTTTTAACTTTCACTCTCATTGGTAAGTGTTCACAGAAACTTTCTGTATATTGAGAAACTTTCGAAAGATTCAGATACTTTCTGATTGTCTCGGTATAATTAGCCGTCTTCACGGTTGAATGCTCTGTGGATTTTGATTGGTCAATTACCAGAAACTTTCTGAGTTCTGAGAAAGTATCTGCACTTTCAGATACTTTCCTAAAAACACGAAACTTTCTCATTCCAGATTTTTTGGATGCATTCCAGATTCTTTTGAAACAGTGTTTTTTATGCTTGTTTCTTCGTAGGTCGTAGTGACTTCTTTGAGGCCTCGACCTCCCACAGTCCGGGGTGCATACAATAGGGTGTTTACGTACTAAGGATGGCGTGCTCCCCTTTCCGTTAGGTGTCTTTTAATCTTCAAGTCGACTTTCCTCAGATCGTCCTGACAGAAATAGATGACTGGCATGAAGTATGTGGGGACGGGTATAGCAAAAGTGTTGATCGCTTTTATCTTGTTTTGATAGGAAATCTTTGTTTCCAGAATAACGCTCACGCGCCGCACAACTTCCTTTTCTGCATTATTGAACAATGTCTTATTCTCTTGCATTTCACCCTCCTCTACCCCTACGAACTTAATGTTCGATAACCATGTTATCAGACAATTTCAACCGTTTCTCTTTGTCGACTCGTTTCCCCCTTGCCATGGATATGGTTTTCGTCTCTTTTTGCTGCCCTTGAGAGGCCCACATCTTCCATCATCTGATGCGTCAGTGCTATCGCTCTGAACCTGAATACAACTTTAGCTCATCAATTAAGAAGGAGTGGGAGATGTTAATGACCACAGGTTTATTTAGTAATTGAATAGGCTTAGCTTCAAGGAACACATGATGTTTTCAGCGTGCGTTCGCGCGCCACGCGTGCGTTCATGATTCCAAAATTTTACGCGAAGAAAGAATGTTTAATGCAATCCAGTCGAATCACCTAAAATTTATGGTATGACATCAATCATTTAGCAATAACACTAAGCAACTCATGTGCGGTTCTGGTCCCGATGTTCACGACACGTTTAATTTAGTAAACTCGTGATAACTTACCATACCGTCTTGCTATCATTTTCATACAATCACCAATGGTTAATAAGCCAATTTCAGGTTCTGAAGGCTGTCCTTAAAAATTTGGTACAATGACCACGATGAGGACTCTAAAGTTTATCTTAACAATCAAAAGAGGAGGGAACTGGAGTGTCACTTTTGATTTGGGGACGAGGAATAAAAGCAGTACATGGCTACAAAATACAGTTGGTGGTCTTGAAATTGCAAACAAGAAAGTTACCCACTTCCTCTAATAACTGACTGTCATACAACTTGATTATAACCACGGTAATGCACAGTTCTTAAAGTGTCCGTTTCAGTCCCCCACTCACCCAGGACATCCACCTGGAATGCTGAGAATGCACTGAGCAAATGGTACAAGAACGCATTTGTATTGAAAAAGAGCCAAATAAAACATTCCTCTGTGTGGTACTTACAGGTATCGAAGAGAAACTAAGGAAGAGAAAATGCCCTCTGGTAAATCCTGCAGCTGGTTATTCTGTAAATTTCTGTAATTTAACAAAGTCTGAATGTTAGTTTAAAGTCCCTGCTACGCAATCATCTAGCTTAGTTTTGTAATCCGTGTCAGGCTCACGAGAAATAACGGAGATCAGCGGTCGTCACAAAAGTGTCAGTTCAAATAGCGTGCGAACTTTAACAGTTAGTGTTGACAGCCTGTTATTAAAACAAAGCCGAACAAATTAACGTTCTGGAGATTCAGCAGTTTTCTTAGAAGTTCTTCCAGGCTTTTTGGCAAGCATCACTGGGTTCTAGAAGGTTAGACCTTTCTTGTCTTTAGGCTACAAAGATAATGAAACAATCAGCCGCTCCCAAGCACTACAGGTTTTACCCTCCCTTTCCAATTCCAATGTCTTTTTCCCTTCATAAATACAAAGTCGAAACACGATTTAATATTTGAATTTTCAGTCTTGATACTGCATCTAATAGATTTGGCCCTTTACCAATTTTCAGTATCAAAAGTATCGCTTCCCTATTTTTTTTTCTTTCTTTTCTTTTTCTATTTTTCTCTTCTTTTTTTTTAGTGTTATCTATTTATAATGTTTCCATTTACTTTCTCTTATTATACAAAAATTTGAACTTTAAACATTTTTTTTTTCTGGTAATAAAAACGAAAATTTCTTCTCGCAAATAGATGTGCTCTTTTTCCCCAAAACATTAAAAAAAAAAAAAAACAGCTAACACAGCTCATTTTGCGCAAGATACGTTAGCCACTTCCGTTCGATTGTAGTGACTACCTGTTCAGGTTTTCAATAGTTATTATACTTGTCAATCAAAACAGTGTTTCTCAAACATTGTATATATACAATGCCTCTATTTGATATTATAATGTTACGCGTTTTCTTTTCCGAGTGAGTTAGATAATGTGTTAGTTTCTCAGAAAACAACAGATGTCCATTTGCAATAAGAAAATGGAATCCAAGATTGTGTCATATGTTTAATAATCATAAGTCAAACATAGAATGCAATTAAGTAAACTTTATCTTATATCTAGAAATACAAGGGAAAGTAAAAATATCGAGGCAGTGTCGAAGAAAATGGACGAACGCTACAAAAACCATTGCAAAATGAGCCTGGGACTTTTTCAGCAGTTGTTAGAATCATGCGTACATATCGAAGTGTTGAGAAAATCTCTAGCTTCTTTATTTTGTTTTTGTTCCGTTTTCGTGACTTTAAAACCTTGCGCTGCAGCTCTTGCCCAGCGATCTCTTCTACCGCTAAGGTGATTACCTTGGAATGAAATTAATATTTGATTCCAGTATTTGCATTTAAAAATGGCTCTGTTTGATCATTTTTTGCAAGGTCGTGTGGTAGCAGAAATAATTTAGATGAAATAGACATGAGAAAAATGTTATGTATAGAATGTATGAAGCATAAGCAGCAATTAAAGATTACGTTCAGCACACTATTAATCAGTATTGACCTAAAACATTTTTTTTTTGCAATAGAGTTCTCAGTATATTTTAAGTCCCCGAATAGTGGGCAAACACGTATTTCCGAGAATGACTCATTTCTCTGTCGTCAATTTTTGTTTTTAAAAAAACTTTAAAACGTAAATAGGATAATAGCCAGGTAAAAAAAAAAAAAAAAAAAAAAAAAAAAAAAAAAAAAACAAGATAAAAAAAAAATGATCATGGTTTTCGTTTAGAAGAAAGTAACAATTTAGTAACTGGATAGGCTTAGCTTCAAGGAATACATCATGTTTTTAGAGTGCGCCTGCGGACCACACGCGCGTTCATGACCCAAACATTTATGCGAAGAAAGAATTTTTAATGCAATCCAGTCGAATCACCTAAAAACATTTGGCATCAAGCAGTTAGCAATAACACTAGCCAACCCATGTCTGGTTCTGGTCCACATGTTCACAGCACGTTTAAGTTAATCAACTCGCGATAACTTATCACTGGTCACTCTTTCTTATCAGTGGTCACTCACCACTGGTTTATCAACCAATTTCAGATCATGAAGAGAGACCTTAACAAATTTGGTACAATAAGCACGATGAGTACTCTTAATTTTCTCTTGACAATCAAAGGCGGGAACTGGAGTTTCACACTTGATCCGGGGACAAGGACTCAAAGTAGTATATGGCTACGAGAAACAGTTGATGCTCTTAAAATTGCAAACATGAAAGTTACCCACTTCCTCTAATAATTGAATGTCATACAACTTGATTATAACCACGGTAATGCACAATTCTTAAAGTGTCCGTCTCAGTCCCCCAGGACATCCACCTGGAATGCTGAGAATGCACTCAGTATATGGTACAAGAACGCATTTGTATTGACAAAGAGCCAAATAAAACATTCCTCTGTGTGGTACTTACAGGTATCGAAGGGAAACCAGGGAAGAGAAAATGCCCTCTGGTAAATCCTGCAGCTCGTTATTGCGTAAATCTCTGCAATTTAACAAAGTTTGAATGTTAGTTTAAAGTCCCTGCTACTCAATCATCTTGCTGAGTTTTGTAATCCGCGTCATGCTCACGCGAAAAAATGTTTATTTGAGAACTTCGTAGAAAGAGCTTCACGCCTTTAACAACCCTCAACAAACACCTTAACACAACGATGACATTTTTCTCTTTGTCACATGATTATTCATAAAGCTATAAAACATCAATAAAGCATCTCTTCATTGACTTCGAGGCCTGGTATCAAGTTTGCATGATCCTTCCAGTAAAGAAATTTGGCCAAATCAGTCTAAGTATTGATTTTTGATAAATGATCATGAAAACTATGTTAGGCGAATGTGCCTTTATGTGGGATAAGTAAACAATTTGGTTATTCGACGTCCAGTCATCGTAAGAAAAGGTTCACTTGTTTTTTACCTGACTTTTCGTCATTAGGATGCGTTACTTATGCAATATCGTTTGCAAACCATACATTAGCGATAGCTACAAGCAACGGCTAGCACGCTGACTTTGGAGCAAATTATCTGACTCACTTTACAGCGACCAGACATGCTCCTGTCTTTCACTAGAAGTTGACACGTGCCTTCTTATTGTTTCATTGATTCACATAGTAGAACTTCCTTTCTTTACAGCAACCCACAGGGAAAAAAAATAATTAACTGTGGAGGTTATGGTGATCCAATTTTTTTTTGGCCGAGTTAAGACTATCATACACTATGAAACACATTGTTTCTTCCTGTTCAATTCTCTTCTAAATCGTGAAAAAGTGAGAGGTGATGTTAATTTGCAACACTTTGCTCTTCAACTTTGTCAAGTGAACCACAGTGTGTATGTCTTCGCAAGAGGTTGCGGAAAACTCTATTAAAAGCAAGCGTGGTAATCGGCCAAGAAACACCTCCAAAAAGGTAGTGCGGTTGACACCATACTTTTACGAAAATCCCCCAAATGGCATCTCTCAAAAACCAACTTTACACACCAAACTTAAACTACTCACGAAAATTCAAAATGTCTCTCAGCGCACGCGCTCTCTAGTTTGTTTACCCTCTTCATAATGTTCGCCACCTTCCTGCAGTGGGAGGTAGTCCTAGTATGTTCTAAATAACTGATTACTTTTCAATTCCAAGGGGAATCTGTTTGTTAATTTGTCTAACGACTGTCTTAACTCCACACGTAACTTTAGCTACACGGTTGTGGCCCTAACGTCCAGGATAAACTTTAACAATTCGCCCTAATGGACGACGTCGTGAATCACAAGAACTACATCTCCAAATTTTAGGTTTCAGAATTCTAAAGCCCACTTTGGTCGGCTGTTGAGGGCAGGAACATCATCTTTTAGCTATCTCCTCCTCACTGGTGAAATAATGTCCTGAACCTTTCGCCATCATCGACACGAATGAAATGTTGTGGTTTCAATAGACTCAGAGGCGCACATTCCTCCCATTTGGCCATGCAAGAAATGGTTATGGGACAATGGAACATCGTCTCGCGGATCTGAACTCTCAACGGACTGGAATTAATTCCATAGGAACTCCATGCCGACTGGTGACAGCATCGTTATGATATTCGCACCGGATATAGACAGCTGCACCATAAGCTTGCTGAGAGGCATCAACACATATCAAGATGCGCTTCGACTTCACAGGCTCTGGAGTTCGCAGACAGGGAATCCTCGCCTCTCTCACACTTTTTAACTGCTCAAACCAATTCCCGAAGTTATTCGCTATTTCATCTTGTATTTCTTCGTCCCAGTCGTAGCCTTGCATCCACAGCTCCTGAAGTAGAATCTTCGCAACAATAACGTACCGGCATACAAGTTCCAGCACGTCAAAAATCGTTGCTATTTAAAACGCAGTACGTTTTGCTTCATTTTCTGAAATTCCGGGGAAACTGGAGAAGCGGTAACAGTAAACACGTTTTAATGCTGTTCCACGAGGTCCCAATGTCTTTGTCCTCAGGTATTAGCCGTTTTTAATCACAATCTTTGTAACGCATTCTTCTTTCGGAATCGCCTTATTAATTTCAATGGATTAGAAACCCACTTTCTGGCTTGCATGTAAGTCCCCGAATAGTGGGCAAACACGTATTTCCGAGAATGACTCATTTCTCTGTCGTCAATTTTTGTTTTTAAAAAAACTTTGAAACGTAAATAGGATAATAGCTAGGTAAAAAAAAAAAAAAAAAGATAAAAAAAAAATGATCATGGTTTTCGTTTAGAAGAAAGTAAGAATTTAGTAACTGGATAGGCTTAGCTTCAAGGAATACATCATGTTTTTAGAGTGCGCTTGCGCACCACACGCGCGTTCATGACCTAAAAATTTATGCGAAGAAAGAATTTTTAATGCAATCCAGTCGAATCACCTACAAACATTTGGCATCAAGCAGTTAGCAATAACACTAGCCAACGCATGTGTGGTTCTGGTCCAGATGTTCACAGCACGTTTAATTTAATCAACTCGCGATAACTTATCACTGGTCACTCTTTCTTATCAGTGGTCACTCACCACTGGTTTATCAACCAATTTCAGATCATGAAGAGAGACCTTAACAAATTTGGCACAATGAGCAGGATGAGGACTCTTAATTTTATCTTGACAATCAAAGGCGGGAACTGGAGTTTCACACTTGATCCGGGGACAAGGACTCAAAGTAGTATATGGCTACGAGAAACAGTTGATGCTCTTAAAATTGCAAACAGGAAAGTTACCCACTTCCTCTAATAATTAAATGTTATACAACTTGATTATAACCACGGTAATGCACAGGTATTAAAGTGTCCGTCTCAGTCCCCCAGGACATCCACCTGGAATGCTGAGAATGCACTCAGTATATGGTACAAGAACGCATTTGTATTGACAAAGAGCCAAATAAAACATTCCTCTGTGTGGTACTTACAGTTCTTGAAGGGACACCAGGGAAGAGAATATGCCCTCTGGTAAATCCTGCAGCTGGTTATTGCGTAAATATCTGCAATTTAACAAAGTCTGAAGGTTAGTTTAAAGTCCCTGCTCTCAATCATCTTGCTGAGTTTTGTAATCCGCGTCATGCTCACGCGAAATAATGTTTATTTGAGAACTTCGTAGAAAGAGCTTCACGCCTTTAACAACCCTCAACAAACACCTTAACACAACGATGACATTTTTCTCTTTGTTACATGATTATTCATAAAGCCATAAAACATCAATAAAGCATCTCTTCATTGACTTCGAGGCCTGGTATCAAGTTTACACGATCCATCCAGTAAAGAAATTTTGGCCAAATCAGTCTAAGTATTGATTTTTGATAACCGATCATGAAAACCATGTTAGGCGAGTGGGATCAGTAAACAATTTGGTTATTCGACGTCCAATCATCATAAGAAAAGGTTCACTTGTTTTTTACCTGACTTTTCGTCATTACGATGCGTTACTTATGCAATATCGTTTGCAAACCATGCATTAGCGAAAACTAAAAGCGACGGCTAGCACGCTGACTTTGGAGCGAATTATCTGACTCACTTTACAGCGGCCAGACATGCTCCTGTCTTTCACTAGAAGTTGACACTCGAGACAGGTAATAAGACTTCTTCCATCCCACTTGACACGTGCCTTCTTATTGTTTCATTGATTCACATGGTAGAACTTCCTTTCTTTACAGCAACCCACCGGGAAAAAAATAATTAACTGTGGAGGTTCTGGTGATCCAATTTTTTTTTGGCCGAGTTAAGACTATCATACACTATGAAACACATTGTTTCTTCCTGTTTAATTCTTTTCTAAATCGTGAAAAAGTGAGAGGTGATGTTAATTTGCAACACTTTGCTCTTCACCTTTGTCAAGTGAACCACAGAGTGTATGTCTTCGCAAGAGGTTGGGGAAAACTCTTTTAAAAGCAAGCACGGTAATCGGCCAAGAAACACCTCCAAAAAGGTAGTGCGGTTGACACCATACCTTTACGAAAATCCCCCAAATGGCATCTCTCAAAAACCAACTTTACACACCAAACTTAAACTACTCACGAAAATTCAAAATGTCTCTCAGCGCACGCGCTCTCTAGTTTGTTTACCCTCTTCATAATGTTCGCCACCTTCCTGCAGTGGGAGGTAGTCCTAGTATGTTCTAAATAACTGATTACTTTTTAATTCCAAGGGGAATCTGTTTGTTAATTTGTCTAACGACTGTCTTAACTCCACACGTAACTTTAGCTACACGGTTGTGGCCCTAACGTCCAGGATAAACTTTAACAATTCGCCTTAATGCACAACGTCGTGAATCACAAGAACTCCATCTCCAAATTTTAGGTTTCAGAATTCTAAAGCCCACTTTGGTCGGCTGTTGAGGGCAGGAACATTATCTTTTAGCTATCTCCTCCACACTCGTGAAAAATTCCTGAACCTTTCGCCATCATCGACACGAATGTAATGTTGTGGTTTCAATAGACTCAGAGGCGCACATTCCTCCCATTTGGCCATGCAAGAAATGGTTATGGGACAATGGAACATCGTCTCGCGAATCTGAACTCTCAATGGACTGGAATTAATTCCATAGGAACTCCATGCCGACTGGTGACAGCATCTTTATGATATTCGCACCGGATATAGACAGCTGCACCATAAGCTTGCTGAGAGGCATCAACACATATCAAGATGCGCTTCGACTTCACAGGCTCTGGAATTCGCAGACAGGGAATCCTCTCCTCTCTCACACTTTTTAACTGCTCAAACCAATTCCCGAAGTTATTCGCTATTTCATCTTGTATTTCTTCGTCCCAGTCGTAGCCTTGCATCCACAGCTCCTGAAGTAGAATCTTCGCAACAATAACGTACCGGCATACAAGTTCCAGCACGTCAAAAATCGTTGCTATTTAAAACGCAGTACGTTTTGTTTCATTTTCTGAAATTCCGGGGAAACTGGAGAAGCGGTAACAGTAAACACGTTTTAATGCTGTTCCACGAAGTCCCAGTGTCTTTGTCTTCTGGTATTAGCCGTTGTTAATCACGATCTTTGTAACGCATTCTTCTTTCGGAATCGCCTTATTAATTTCAATGGATTAGAAACCCACTTTCTAGCTTGCATGTTGGCAACTCCCAATAGCGCTTTCCGTTGACGTTAAAGCTCCACTCCTTCGTCGTGTTCAACACTGTCAATAGAATCGTTCATATAGGTTGAATTACGGACCGTATTAGCGGCAAGGGGTTAGCGGTCTTGGTTTCTTCGAGCGTTCTCCTGCGCAACAAACTGCGTCTCTATAGGGGCCGAATTCCTTCTAAAGACTACACGGCTAAACTCGAATACTTCGGGCTCTCGGTTGTGGTTAAGGTCTCTCCACAACGGTCGGAAGTGTGAAGGGTCCTTCTCTTCAATCTCAATCATTTCCTTTATCATTTCCTCCTCAATCTCAATCATTTCCTTTATGTCAAAACGATATCAACTGGGTTTCGACGAAAACGGACAATATAAGGACGTTGAAAAGATCTTGCTGTTAGTTTGGTCCTGCGTGGATCATGTCATTCAGGGAAATTCCATTTCTTTTAGCGACACAGTCAAATGCGATTCAAATTTTCGTTGTCGTTTTGTCGATCCTCACAACTGGAAAATGCGGCAAATTCCATACGTTATTCGGCAACTGCTCGTTTAAAGGAACCTGTCCTAACTATTCCTTTTTCGACATAGCCCTAAATTATAGCAGTTGTTAGAATCTCGGTACCTTCCCTCAGATATCGAAAAAGATGAGAAAATCTTTGGCTCCCTTATCTTCATTTCATTCTTTCTTTGTTGCTAAATAGTTGGTGGCATATCTTCACATCATGGCTCAACACAGAAGGTCGTAAGAATTAGAGGAAAACTTCATATACTAAATCGGCACTCTAAATCCCAATGGAATCAAACAATGGATTTCCTTCTTGCACCAACATTGTAGCCTCTATGCTATATGCACAGCTACCACGCTATACTAAACCTTACACAATTTACAATTCCTCGATGGATAGCATCCAAAACATCACTGCTTGGATCTCTTTAATTACCTTGCCAAATAATGGTTTGCATTCCCCGGCGAAGTTGCACTACAGTTTCTTTAAAAACTAAAACCCTTTTATTTACTACCAAAAACTATTGAATTTAGAGCTGACTTGAGTTCCTGAAAAATAAACACCGAAGCGGCGATAAAATGCAGGGTAGATCAAAATTAACTATAACATTTTAAATAGCATAAATATTATATAATGCATAAAATATATGTTATATATAATAAGTACACGTGCATCAGCCGAATTGTACAGGACGGGATGATATTCTCCTTTATGTGATTGATCATCTCGAAATAGAATGTGGCAATCAAATACACAAAAGACAGTGCCTTAACAAGGTGTATTTTTTGGCAAGAATTTTTGTTCTTAATGAGTGCCTTCAAACAAAACCTTTGCAAGTTCTGTTCATTCATCATATCCTGAAATAATTGGCTTAGTTCAGGTTTCAACCCGTCTAGTAACGTCAAATTCATTGCTTTGCCTGTGATTTAGACAGGCAGGGCTATAACAGTTGCCCCATATTTTCTACTCATTTAATTTCATTTGCATTACACTCTTGCAATAATTTTATAATACATATATAAAATATTTCAATATTTAAAAAAACTTTACAAAATTACGAAAAGCAAGAGGCGAGGGTAATTGGTGTTCCTCCGGTATCCTTTTAAATATAATGGCATAAACTGATGAAAATATTATGCAAAATAGGAAGATGGTACCAGGATATCTTTAATTCAAAAAAGAACGAAGCACTCTTAGCTTCCACAGATAATAAGCCGCATACAGTACACGTCTATGTGTTGGTGATTTGGGAAGAGGAAGTCATAGCTAAGTGAGCAGCCAGGGTTTGATTATGGTTTTGTTTTCCGACTTTTTTTGGCTGCTCCAGCCTCCTTGCTAGTTTGCTACGGTCTTAAAATACCGTGTTTTATTTATTTATTTGATTGATTGGTTGATTAATACTTTTCCCTCCCTTTCCTATCAATATACAAAATTTAAAATTCAACCCATAGCAAAAGAGGTAAAGGACAGCATATTTTGTGCAAGAATCGTCTGCCACCTTAAGATACGTTTGGCTATATCTTAAACAGGAAGTGACCTCCCTTATTTACTGGAAGTAAACAAGGAAAGCACTTCATATGATAAAAAGGGCTAATTTTATCTCCTCAAATCTCCCTTGCTTGATTGTACATCTTACGTAACCCTGAAGCCAGTAAAGTATCGGTACTAAGTACTAAGTACTAAAATATTATAAAACTTGAGCTATCAGAAGGACCAGGGATCCGGAAATACGTCAGTTCGATGACTACAAATTCGAACAAGAGCCGAAGAATAACCTCGCTCCTCTGAACTGAAATTCCCTGCTTGAGAGGCATACTTAAGTTGTTTGAATCAATGTAAAATAGTACGTGCCTTATTTAACTCTTTCTTTCTTTCTTTCTTTCTTTCTTTCTTTCTTTATTTCTCTTATTTATGGACAATTGTCTGTAATTAGTTTCATGCATGACAAGACGCAAGTGGGTCTGAACTGGAAGTACCCGAATTCCGTGATTAATTAAATTGCGGTTTACTTTTAATTGAGGTTGTGTCAACGGTGCCAGGTAAATAAGATTAAAATGTCACCATCCAGTCTACAGTTGTCGTTTGACATGTCGCATGTATGGTTCCGATTACTGTTGTAAACGTGAAGTAAAATTAAACGTAAAACAAGAGAAAATATTCAGCCTTTAGTCTGTTCCTGCATAAGATACTTTGTTGAATACTCTTTGCTAACCCAACTGAACCAAAACTTATATCAAAGGCAGTAAAAGCGTTTTATGCAAGGCACGGTAACTTCTGTCAGGCATATGGTCACTGCTATTTTTAACACAGGGCACAGAGGAGTCAAATTTGAGGTAAATTACGGCTAAATTTCAAGGAGAATTGCGGCGCAGATCGAGTTTGTTGATTCAAATACAAGAACGTGATCAAACAGGGCGTCATGGGGTCTTATCACGCTTCTGTCAATGGTCCGGCTCGTCACTCGTGATGCCGGAAAGCAAAGCTTTTCGAACGAACGAGACACGAAGCGCCGAGATGCGTCCACATGCGGCTTGTGTCTTGGGATTAATTTTTCAACAGACGCGTAATAGGATCCCATAACGCTTTGTTCCATTACGCTCTTGTATTTGAATCAACAAACTCGATCTGAGTAATTTTCTCAAATTTAACTCCTCTGTGCCCTTCGTTTTTAATTGGAAATCGGGTAAACCGGGTCATCAAACGTGGCTTGTGATATTTTTACAGTGACAGTGAGTTTTCGAACACGTAACTATGAGAAGACACAAGTAGCTTGCACTGTAAGTATCCCGGAGAGCTCCATACAATTCCTTATAATTTTGTTATAAGGAATTGTATGGAACTTTTTTGGCCTTAGTCGAGTCGCGGCGGGTGTCGACGCGTATGATCCAAGAGAGGTGTTTTTCCCGACACTCTTCTGTCCGAAGAATGTCGCATAATGAAAGCAAACCAGAAACCACCGAGGAACAGCTCCGGCTTTCACATGTCATCAAGTTGTTTAAAACGAACATTGAATTTCCTGCACGACAGCAGGCCTTTGTTTTACGCAATCACGAGCTCTTTTGTGTTTCGATCTGGCCAAAATCGCAGAAATGTTCTTGTACTGAAAGGAAACCAGAGATGTACAGACTCAATGGCCGAATTATACATGTCATCAAGTCGACTCATCTCAATTTTCCTGTACACACAAAAACATTTGTGGTAAAGAATTTGTTTTTCCGCGGTTGAAGAATTTGACAGTGAAGATATACAGTCTCGACACAGGTAGCCCAAGCTCGAAATATGAGCGCTAGTCACGCAAAGGTTGAAAAATAAAATGATTTGTATGGGAGCTTTAGTTCCATCGCTCTCTCTCTATATATAGAGGATATATATAGAGAGAGCGATGGAACTAAAACTCACTGGAATCGCGCTAAATCGCTATAAAAACCATATAGAAGGCAAGAAATACACAAGAGAAGTAAAATGGGGGATTTTTATTGAAAAATTTGTTCATATTTTTAGCCTCTAAAATAAAGCGTTTTTCTCTCATACAAATCCTTATATTTTTCAACCGTTGCGTAACTAGCGCTCATATTTCGAGCTTGGGCAACCTGTGGTTTCGATTACGACACAATCACGCGCACAACAGGACACAGGCGTCTTCTGCTGTTAGTAGCGTGGAGTAGAATTTACTAGCATTCCTAGATGATTCTCTTTTGAGACCACAAAGTTGTCATAATCTTTTTTTTTTTATGCCGAAAGAATATGATCTAAATTTAATCATCGAGCAAATGATACGTTTTCTGAAACAAAGTGCAACATTTTCCCCGGAGTGTATTAAAGAGGGCAGACATAAATCAAGCGCGCTATTAAATCGCCTTGAGACACGGTTAGAAGAAACATAAAAAAAGACATTGTTAGCTTGGGAGTGAAATCCTGAAAAAGGTGATCACACGAGTGCTATTGTCAACACAGTACGATAAAAAATACATTAATTAAGGTGAATCCTGAAGAATATGTATATTCATGGCACTACCATAGTAAACGGTTGCTATCTATTGGTTTAATTTTACTTTAAGTATTATCACATTTGTAAGAAAAAGTTGAGCCGGGTAAGCGAGTCTTTATGTGGACAAAATTATCAGATCCCCTGGCATTTGGCGAGCGGTCCTGTTGTGACTAATTGATTTTTCGAAGAGGCTAAAGGAACCCGAAAATTGAGTACAACATTTGCACGGGAAAAAAGTTAACTTTTAGACGGAAGCAAAATGCGCACGCACTTTTCCATAGAAGAAACACCAGACTGACTCCGCAGAACAAGCGTTATTTTTCGTGTGTGTTTCGTGGGCTAGCGCAAAACGCGATGTAAACGCGCACTACAAGTCACGCGCGACAGGAGTGGTGAGGAGAAAATAATAGACATGTACATGTTTATGTATGCCTCTGTCTTGTTCCATCATATTAATGATGCTATAGTAAACCGTACAAGGAGAAACAACCTTCAGTCTTGTGGAAAAAATTATTTCATGTCATTTTAGAGCGTGCATGTAAGGGGGGGGGGGGGGGGTTATTCACTGTTCTGATCGATATCAATTCGATGTCTAGCTGCACTGGTGACTGCGTACCGTATAAGGCGCACAGCTTGCCGTTCTGATGGATAAAAATTAAACGCTGAGTTGCTGTATAAGCGTTTTCTATGTTACATCTGACCGTATGAGGTGCGCCACCCGCCGTTCTGATGGATAAAAATTAAACGCTGAGTTGCTGTATAAGCGTTTTCTATGTTACATCAGACCGTATGAGGTGCGCTACCCGCCGTTCTGATGGATAAAAATTAAAGGCTGAGTTGCTTTTTAAGCGTTTTTTATGTTACATCAGACCGTATCAGGTGCGTTACCCGCCGTTCTGATGGACAAAAAATTAAAGGCTGAGTTGTTGTATAAGCGTTTTTTATGTTACATCAGACCGTATCAGGTGCGTCACCCGCCATTCTGATGAATAAAAAATTAAAGGCTGAGTTGTTGTATAAGCGTTTTTTATGTTACATCAGACCGTATCAGGTGCGTCACCTGCCGTTCTGGTGGATAAAAAATTAAAGGCTGAGTTGTTATAGCGTTTTTTATGTTACATCAGACCGCATCAGGTGCGTCACCCGCCGTTCTGATGGATAAAAAATTAAAGGCTGAGTTTATTGTATGAGCGTTATTTTTTTGTTACACGAGACCATGACACCGATATCAACCACAACACTGGCTGTGCATTTTTTTTTTTGCATTTAATTTTTTTTACGAGTTTGCTTCATAGTCACTTCCTTCATTAATTCACCAGTTATATAGTTTCGTGTTTTTTATTGCTTTTTTGTAAAGAACTGACCTCACTAAAAAAAAGTGTTCTACATAGTCCCCTTGTAATGGTTTTGTTCTGGTGCGAAAATAGTTTTACAATTTGGACATTTCGAGCAAAAAGTGAATTTTTCAAGTGTCACGCATCTCTAAGGAACTTTCCTTTCTCCGTTCAAAAAGTGAATTTGTCGTGCCCCCTGTTCTGAAAGTGATTATGGATTGTTCCATTTCATCGTAAGTTCAGGAGTGGAATTTTGAGGGCCGCTCTCCTATACTATGAATGTTATGACGCCTTCCCCCGGAACAATTGCCCGGACGATGTACATTGCAAGATCATGTTAGCAGGGGCGCAGCGTCCATATACGCACGTACTCCCGTGCGTACAGCTGACATCTGAGATAAAACTTTTTTTCTCATTCAATTTGCTGGGTAATAATTTCATATTTTCACATTATACTGGTGTTTTTTATTAGAATTCCCATTATCCAAGCATTAATAATTCAGTGCTGGCCACTAATAATGGCAAAATGCATTCGAGTGGTAAGCAAAAATAGGAAAAACGCCTCACAAGATGGAGGCACAAATGGAGTGGCATGGATCCAAATGCGACGCCGCAGACTTTGGTTAAGACTCTTGATCACGCAAACTCCCAATTTTATCCCGGTGTACTATGTTGCTCTCGTAACATTGTTAACTTATTCCGTGTCTACATGCACTGCCGCACGTAGCTTCAGTAGCATGAAGAGACTAAAATCTCCTCTGCGAAGTACGATGACGGAGGAAAGATTAAGCTCCCTAGCAATCCTTCATATACATAAACATAAGAACGTTGATATTGACAGGTTGGTAAAGGATTTACCCGTCTTAAGGTTCGACGCTTTGCCCTTTGTTTGTGACTTGTCTTCATTGTCTTTGTATTTTTTTTCTTTTCAGAACACTGTAGCTTACAGAAATCACTAGGGAAACGGTTGAAATAAACAACTTTCTACTGCATTTTTGCCGCATTACTTATTGAAAATGCCCCGCAGAAAAACCAGGAGATGGCATTTCCGAGACCCTTAATTTCAAAATGCCCCCACACCCCCCTCGTTGTAAGCGCCGTTGGCGCTTACGAAAAATTTATTCTCGTGCGTACATCTTCAAAATCCCACGCTACGCCCCTGGTTAGTCTTGTTTACGTTAAGATTGAATATTCAAATTTGTGGTTGTCTAGACTAATGCTCTTCTGTGATAACTTATGTCTTCTTGGCTAAGCGAGCCTTACCTTGGTTCTGTCCCTTGTATTTCCTTTGTTTCAATGCTTACCGTTTCGCATAATTAACACGCGCCAATTCCTTAGTAGAAGAATACGTCTCTCATTTGTTTGTCTTCGCATTTGTCTGGCCTCCCTTTCATTAGTGGCCCTTAGCAATCGCCTCCTTTTGTTCCTTGCTTTGTGCATCTTTCTTTTTTCCTCTAATGAACTTTCACGCGACTTTCGTGGCATGATCGATCACAATTTCGGAAGGGCGCGCTTTCCTCTCGTTACCGCTAAACAGTACTGTAACATAATTCCGCGATCGCAGTTCAAGATACTTGTCTATGTGCCCGCGTTTCCACACAGTGATACTTATTATCCAAATTCGAAGAGACAGCGGCTTATCGCACAACAATAAAAAACATAAGCTGGTAAAGCTTTGTTCCGGAAGGGAATGTACAACTAGTAGATCTAAAGGACGGCGATTAGTTTGCAACCTTTGTGTACAGGATGCAGAGGAGTCACATCTGACGAAATTCAGTCTAATATTTATTCACCATGCAATTGCAGCGAATTTCGCGAAAATCGATCTTGTTGATTCATTGCAAACCAAAGTACGTGGACAAACAAAGCGTCATACGATCTTAGTATTTTACCGACGCGTACCTTTTATATAATTATATAGGTATAGATATTTTTTGATCGGCATGATCAATTTGCGCTAAAATTGCACGGTACCTCTCATTAGACGGTATGTACATGAGCACCGTCATGCCACAAACTTATTTGTTCGAATTTATTCTCGCCATCTTCTTATATGAGGAGTAATGCGGTAATTTTGTATCGCGTTACGATATTCAAAAACACTGTCCAGATCGCAAAGAAAGAAGTGAGAATAACATAATCCGTTCATTCTATGACATATTGAATGAGATTACAGTAGACTTCAACTGTGTCCGGTGACCTTTGTTGACAGAAAGCCGTGGCTTATAACACTTTTTACCTTCTAGGAGTTTATTCTCCATCGGGGGCAAAAGAGAAATATGAAAGGAATGCGGGGTTTTTTACCCCGCATTCCTTTGAGATACTTCCAGTCAGACCCCGCTGCGTCTCGTCATGTTGGTCTAAAATTATACGGAGGGTTTTGATGTCAAGCTCCTTTCACCTGTTGTGGCGTATCGTGGGCATATAAAGACAAATATACAATAACAGCATAACGTAACGTAAGCTAATGCGAAAGTGCAACCTTCTTAATTCTTATAGCGCTTTCAGAATGGTTCGTTGTATACTACTTAAGACTAATGTTTGTCTTAGACCTTCCTAGCAAACTGTTCTAGTCATTCTTCACCTTCTAATCGTGTCCTCCCAGGACGGCCACGAGAATGTTCATCTGTTTGACTTTAAAACTTTTAATTCTTTCCAACGGTTCTCTCATCACCGTTCTTACTCTGCCTTGCGGGTGTCGATCTGGTGCCTATTTCTCCAGCTTGAACACGCCATTCCTACAGCCTTAATCACTTTCTCCCTTCAACAGTGACAACAAGGTCTGGCCTGTTACCCTCCTCCTCCAGGCGTCTATCCCTAGAGACAGTGCAATCCCATAGTATTTCCACATCAGCATCGTTGTAATTGCTTTGAGGCTCCTGACTAAGTGGTAACTGCTTCTCTCTAAAATTATAGGCTATCAGTAACTCACTCAGAAGACATTATAATGTATCGTTGTGGCTCCTAAGATACTGTCTCTGCGCCAACTCTGGGCATCCAGATTCCACTGTTTCAGGATATTGGTGGCACTTACGGTACAATCTATCTCTGACTTCGTAAAGTTTGTGCGTGCTTTGCGCAAGACCCGTTTGGTGCCGTCAAGGCTGGTCGCAGTGTAGGTATGACCTTCCGTTGACTTAAATGAAATTTTCGGATCTCCATCTAGATCCTGGTCTAATTTAAGTTCAGTTGTATAATTCTTTGCGCCCTTAAGCATCGATCTCCTCCCTTTGCTCTCCTTTACTTGTTGGAAGGTCGCCACAGCTCGCAATTTCGGGTCTTGGCTAGCTGTAATCCGTAAAGCTGTTTTTATTCTTGTTTCTTTGTAGGCCGTAGTGACTTCTTTGAGGCTTCGACCTCCCACTGTCCGGTGTGCATACAATAGGGTGTTTACGTACTGAGGATGGCGTGCTCCCCTTTCCGTTAGGAGTCTTCTAATCTTCAAATCGACTTTCTTCAGATCGTCCTAACAGAAATAGATGACTGGCATGAAGTATGTGAGGACGCGTATTGCAAAAGTGTTGATCGCTTTGATCTCGTTTTGATCAGACATCTTTGTTTCCAGAATAACGCTCACGCGCCGCACAACTTCCTTTTCTGCATTATTTAACACTGTCTTGTTCTTTTGCATTTCACCCTCCTCTACCTCCGCGAACTTGATCTTCAATAACCATGTGCTGATTTCCTGGAAACTGTTCGTGATCCACCAAACAACATCGAGTTGGGGGAGGGGGCGGGGAAAATATGATCGTTCGATTGTTTACTTGTAAAAAAAAGCTTGGAAGGGTACGTTTTCTTAACCGTATTGTCCACGCTTGTGTCAGCCAATTTTTTTTTCCATTTCCTCAGAACCCAAAAAGTTTGAACTTCCCGGGAGCCGTGTTTAGACACACTTGTCGGTGTTTCCCAAGTTTCGCGTACGTTAACGTCAGTGCTTTATTTAGCAGAGATGTAACAAGCCAAAAATAGATCACGCCGGTCGTGATATAAACAACTCGCGTGTCGTTCTGGCCACTTGTTTTGCCATTGTTCGGTGAAGTTAGTAGCCACCAACACTATGGATATTTTGCAAAGCTATGAAAGTGATGAATCTAGTTCAGAGGAGCCGGGAAAATCGTTATCCGTTATCCGCCTCAAGCCCTAGCTTTTGAACAGAAAGAAGCTGGCAAAACGGATCTTGCAGAATTCCTAATCACTCGTAGTCCAAAGGTAGTCGCGGACATTCTTAATTCCGCCTGGGATATACAAGCAGCCATAAAAAGTTGGCTTGTACAAAGAAAAGCCAAAGAGGGACATTGTGCTGAGGGATGCAATGGGGAGTGGTTGGATTGCGCCAAAGAGGTCCTTCAAAACAACGACCTACCCGTAGCTGTCTTTAGAGAAGCTGTAAGTGATGCCTTGATTAAAGGAAAGGGGGAGTACACAAACCTTATGATAGTAGGAGCTGCGAATTGTGGCAAATCATTTTTGTTTAATCCCCTGACGCGATCTATAATACATTTTGTAACCCCGCTTCGGGTAGCTTTGCATGGGTAGGAGTTGACAGTACCGAGTGCATGTTTTTAAATGACTTCCGGTGGTCGCCCCAACTCATCCCGTGGCATGACTTGCTGCTTTTGTTAGAAGGGCACACTGTTCATTTACCCGCACCGAAAACTCATTTTGCAAAGGGTATGACATTCCCTGACTGCTGATACTCCAATCTTCTGCACAGGGAAGTGTCCGCTCATGTATATTAAAAATGGCTTAGTAGATGAACGTGAAACGGAAATGATGAATGTGGGTTAGAGAATTTTTTATTCCAATTTTCAAATCCCGTGGGAGCAGCAAAGAGAAAACCCGCCATGTGCACGATGTTTTGCAAGCCTTATTTGTGGCGAGCCAGACCTAGAATTCGGAATGTAACGATTAACTTGACAGTTTTAAGGCCGCAATGGTGAAATAAAACAACGATTAACACAGGTTTCCACCGTTTAACACCGAATGCTCTTGAAAAGAATAGATAGTCATTTCTTTTAATACAAAACTGCTGTTAATCGTTGTTAATCATTGAAAGTGCTAAATGTCTTCTTGTTAATCGTATGCAATTAAAGTATTTTGCGTTATTAAGAGTTATGTAAACAAACTGAAGAAAGGTAGATGTTACGGCAAGAAATGGACTCATTTTCTCTTGTAGAATGTATTTGTTGACATTTGTGACATGTCTGTCACGCACGCTGTACTATGTAACACAATAAAATACTAGCGTGACGTAATCTTCTGATTATCACTTGGTCAGAAAAGACCGCTTTCGTGTCCCGAGTACTAGTTGCAAGATCAATATATGTATATTGAATACAAGTATTAATACTTAGTGCGTTGTCTTTTTCCAGTAATAATGGCATCCATACGGCCATCCATAGTGTCTATAATCTTGTCGATTACCTCTGATGGAAAGTTGTACATTGTTCTTATTACAGGTGTTGAAAATTCATCGAATGTCTCGCGCGTAATGTTTAATTCTAGAGCCTGTTTTCTCAGCTATTTTTTAACAAGATTAAAGGAATTCTCGATAGGATTTATGTCAGGGCTGCGAGGCGGTATACATAATTGTTTTGCCCTTTTTATTTTAAGTACTCTTTTAACAGGAGCAGAATTTTGGTTCGCTGCGTTGTCTTGTACAAACATGCGAGAACCATTCTTGTCTGCTCTCCGATTGGTACCAATAGTATGGCTTGGCATTCCATTGGTACACATGAATATAACTCCTTTATTAATTAATGAACCGAAACAAGCGCACTACGCATAAATATAACTCGTTCTTAAATCCATGAACCAAAACAAGGGCGCTGAACATGAATATAACTCGTTCCTTAATCCATGAAACGAAACCAGCGCGTTGCGCATCAATATATACCCCGTCCTTTAACTGATCCATGAACTGAAACAAGCGCGCTACACATGAATGCAACTCGTTCTTTAATCCATAGAGCCTAAACAAGCGCGCTACACATAAATGTTCATCGTTCTTTAATCCATGAACTGAACAAGCGCGCTACACATGAATATACCTCGTTCCTTAATCCATGGACCGAAACAACCTTGTTACGCATGAATTCATTACCTCTTTCTTTAATCCATGAACCGAAACAAGCGCGCTACACATGCATAAAGAACGAGGTATTTTCATGTGTAGAGCGCTTGTTTCGGTTCATGGATTAAAGAACGAGATATATTCATGTGTAGTGGGCTTGTTTCCGCACATGGATTAAAGAACGAGATATATTCATGTGTAGTGCGCTCGTTTCGGCTTATGGATTAAGGAACGAGATACATTCATGTGTAGCACACTTGTTTCGGCTCATGGATTAAAGAACGAGATATATTCATGTGTAGCACACTTGTTTCGGCTCATGGATTAAAGAACGAGGTATTTTCATGTGTAGAGCGCTTGTTTCGGTTCATGGATTAAAGAGCGAGATATAATCATGTGTAGTGCGCTCGTTTCGGCTCATGGATTAAAGAACGAGGTATTTTCGTGTGTAGCGCGCTTCTTTCGGTTTATGGATTAAAGAACGAGATATATTCATGTGTAGTGCGCTTGTTTCAGCTCATGGAGATTAAAGAACGAGATATATTCATGTGTAGCACGCTTGTTTCGGTTTATGCATGAAAGAACGAGGTATTGCGCTTATAGATCAAGGAAGATTTAAGTCATGGCCTTTGTTTTCAGACGCAGATTCCAATGGTTAACCAATCGACTGACTACTTTTTCATTTGTACCAATGGTACCAATGGTACCAATCGACCATTCGTTTTCGCATGGCTTACAAGTCAGTTAATGAGATGCAGCTTACAAATCTCCACCCTGGGTCTGTCACCTTGTCGCGGTGGTGGAGCTTGTGTGTCTCAGTGACCCCAAGAGCTATGCCGGTGGGGACTCAGTCCCTGGCAGGTTCAACCGTTCCGGATTGGTCGAGGGACAGAGACCTGACAAAGGACAGCCCCTGGCCCTCCAGGTTGGGGGTTGGGCGTTAGGCTAATCACCGAACCTCGTAAAAAGTGAATGATTACAGAAACCTTACACATAAGAGGCAATCTACCGAATCTTGGGGGCCGAGTGGCACACAGCATGACGTTCCAGAGTGAAAGCCACATGGAAGCTCTGGAACCGAGGACGTCAATAGTGCACCCAAAAATACAGTTGAGGATAGGAAACTGGAACGTGAAAACCTTGTATGCACAAGGGAGGACAGCCCAAGCGGCGAAAGCAATGAGAGAGGCTAAGTTACAGATAATGGGTATAAGTGAAAGCAGATGGTGTGGATCGGGGAAGTTCATTCTAAGCACAGGTGAGACATTACTGTACTCTGGCAGGGACGACGAAGTTCACCAACATGGCATGGCGATCATGCTGAGCAAAGATGCGGCGGAAGCATTGACCGACTGGGCACCTGTCGATGAGCGAATAATCCGAGCCAGATTCCATTCTAGACATGTCAAGTTAACATTGATCCATGTATATGCCCCCACCAATGACACTGATGAAGAGGCGAAAGATCATTTTTATGAGAAGCTCCAGGCAATAGTGGAAAAAACACCGAAACACGACTTGCTGGTTATCACTGGTGATTTGAACGCAAAGGTTGGAAGCGATGTAGAAGGATATGAACGAGTAATGCGTAAGCATGGAGTCGGAATCAGGAACGACAATGGCGAGAAACTATGCGATTTTTGCGGCATAAGTGACCTGGTGATCACAGGTACGATATTTCCACAAAGGAAATCCATTAACAAACATGGATATCCCCTGATAGGCGCACTTCAATCAGATTGACCATGTGTTAATCAAGAGAAATTTTAGAACATCTGTGCTGGACACAAGAGCCATAAGAACAGCTGATATCGCCAGTGACCACCACCGGGTTTGTACCAAATTGAGGCTAAAACTATCGGCAGCTCCTAAAAGACGTGGAATTAGAAGGACGAGATATGATACTCAGAAGCTGGAGAGCGGTGAGTGTAGGAGGCAGTTTCGTTTGGAATTAAGGAACAGGTTTGAGATATTGCAGAGGGAGCAGCAGGAAGATGACGAAATGGATCAGCCAGAAGCCGTGCTGGAGAAGGCAAACGACATCCTTGAAAAGACTTACAATATGACAGCAAAGAAAGTCCTAGGATATAAGACAAAGAAAGTTAAGCCATGGATCAGTAAAGAATCGTGGGACCTGATTGAGCAGAGGAAAGAGATAAAACTAAAACCTTGATGGAACCAACTCCGAGAGACTGAAAGAAAAGAGGCCAGTAGAATACAAAGCCAAAGACCGAGAAGTGAAAAGGCAAATACGCAGGGACAAGAGGAATTGGTCAGAAGGGATAGCAAAAGAAGCGGAAGAAGCAGCAAATATGCAAAACATGAAGACTCTTTACAGCTTAACCAAAACGATCTGCAATGATAAACCAAGGCAGAGCACAGTAGTCAACGACAGAAATGGTAACGCCTTAACCAGCAATGAAGATAGAAGGAAGCGGTGGAAAGAGCATTTTATGGAGATACTTAATAGAGAAGAGCCAGCCGACCCGATCAATGAAGAAGTCAACGAACAGCAGGACACAGCTGACATAGACATCCCGGGACCTGTGAGCAAAACTGAGATAAGAAGGGCAATAAAGACTCTTAAGAACGGTAAAGCTCCTGGCGAAGATATGATAACAGCAGAATTACTGAAGGCAGACCTTGAATTTACAACTGACCGAGTGAAAGAACTTATAGACACGATTTGGAGCCTGGAAAAGGTCCCACTTAAATGGAAGAGGGGACTCATTATTAAGATACCAAAGAAAGGGAACTTAAGGGAGTGTAAGAACTGGCGGGGAGTGACTCTCCTACCAGTTGCCAGCAAGATATTGGGAAGAATCATAATCGAGCGCATTCGCATAGGGATTGACCACAGGCTCCGTAAGAAACAGGCTGGATTTAGATCTGGTAGAGGGACGACGGAGCAAATTTTCATCTTACGCAAGTGAATGAATAGCAGGCAACTCTCTATATCAATTTCGTGGATTTCGAGAAGGCGTTTGACTCAGTGCACAGAAATGGCTTATGGACGATAATGAGCAGGTATGGTATCCCACATAAGATCATCAACATAATTAAAGCGCTGTACGATGGCTTTGAATGTGCTGTTGTCGAGGAAAAGGCAACCTCAGAATAGTTCCAGCTCACGACTGGTGTCAAAAAGGGATGTACAATGTCTGGCTTTCTTTTTCTGCTCATTATAGACTGGGTAATGAGGCACACTGTGAAGGAAGAGGGAACGGGACTAAGGTGGAAATTTACATCAAAACTTGAGGACCTTGACTTCGCGGACGATGTGGCTTTAATTTCCTCAACGCAAAGACATGTGCAGTTGAAAACAAACAGGCTGGTAGAGAATGCGGAACGGGCAGGCCTTCGGGTAAATGTCGGGAAGTGCAAAGTCATGAGAGTAAATGCGAGGAATAACGAAGCTATCACAGTGAACGGTGTGGCGTTGGAAGATGTAGAGAAGTTTACTTACCTGGGCGCCACAGTATGTAAACAAGGGGGTGGCGAAGAGGACATCAAGGCTAGGCTAGGGAAAGCGAGAGGAGCCTTTGTGAAGCTAAACCGAGTATGGAGCTCCAGCAGTGTGTCGAGGAGGACGAAGATCAGGCTATACAAAACATTGGTCAAACCAGTTCTCATGTATGGTTGCGAAACATGGAAAATGAACGAAAGTGATGCCAAGAAAATCGATGTGTTTCAGAACCGATGCCTGAGAAGGGTAATGAAGATTAAACGGCAAGATAAGATCAGTAATAGAGAGCTACTGGAAAGGGCTAACGTGGAGAAGTTGAGTGAAGAGGTAAGAAGAAGGAAATGGAAGTTCATTGGACACATCGTCAGACAACAACCTGACAATGACTGTGTTGCAGCCCTAACATGGACCCCAGAGGGAAGGAGAAAGAGGGGCCGGCCAAAAACAACTTGGCAGCGCACGGTAGAAAAAGAGATGTCCAAAGCAGGGTGGCAGTCCTGGAGTGAGGTGCGCACTGCAGCGCAAGACAGGAATCGATGGAAAGCCCATGTGGAGGCCCTTTGCGCCACCTTGGCACCAGGGGACAAGTGAAGTGAAGTTTACAAATGGTATACCGATCAACTGAGGAGCTTACCATTCGTTCCAATGGTATGAATCATAACCAATCGACTGACTACTTTTCCATTGGTACCAATGGTACCAATCGACCATTCGTTACCGCATTGCTCACAAGTCAGTTAATGAGATGCAGTTTAAAAATGGTACACTGATCGACTGAAAACCTCACCATTCGTTCCAATGGTACGAATCGTAACCAATCGACTGACTACTTTTCCATTTGTACCAATGGTACCAATGGTACCAATCGACCATTCGTTTTCGCACGGCCTCCAAGTGTTAATGAGATGCATTTCGCCAATGGAATTCGACTGAGGAGCTTACCATTCGTTCCAATGGTCCAAATCGTAAGGCGTCTTTGGCAAATCGTAATCTTTTACCAATGGTACGATTGGTGAGGGTGTTTTGACGATTCGTATCCGTTTGTGTATATTGGTCATAAGTGCTGCTCTTGCAAACATAGAATCAAATTTTCCATCAACAAAAGAGGCAAATGAACGGCTGTCCAGATTATCATATGCATGACGCTCAATTACTCTTTTACCGTAACTAATGGCCACCATTAATCTTAAAACGCGACCTCCACTCCTCTCTTTCATTCTTTATCTGTGCATCCCTGAATAAGCCCTTCGCACGCTCTCCTCCATACTCTCCCTTGTGGCGCTCTAGCTTGATCCGCCGGATTTCTTTTATCAGTAATAGAAACTGACACCATCCGAATAGAAAGCAACCGTATTGCACCAAATATCCCGAGGGTGATTATTTTTTATGTTCTTTGCAAAACGAACACGTTGACAAATGTAATCCTCGGACATCAAGCCTTTTTTACGCGCCTGCAGGTAGTGGTAGCCTTCCTTGTGCAGAAAACGCCGAACGGTCCTGCTGCTCACCTCTTTAGGCTTTAGACCAGCCCGCTCCATAATCCTACTGGAAGAAAAATGTCCTTCCTCTTTTCGTAGCACTCGCAAACAGCGAATAATTTTTCTCTGGTCGCGCGCGAAAAACTTGCTCTGACGTCCTCCTGCGCGTTTATGCGGGCCGGTCTGTTTCACGGATATGAACTCGTCTCGGATTCTGTAGACCGATGCAAGTAAAATTTTGCATTGTTTCATTATCTCTACGGCTGGTAATATCTTCTGCCGCGCCAAATATCCAATATACGCCTTTCTTTGCGAGTCAATTGCGCCCGTAAAAAACATTGTAGAAATGGCGAAGTGATGAGATAATGCCTCTCTTTGCGTAAAAAATTAAAACCATTATCTCTGCGAATCAGAACCAATTAACAGCAATATTCTTGGACGTTAATTAGTATCCAATGTCCAATTACATATCACCCGGCCGGGTTTCTGTGCAGGACTAGATCTCACTTTTTAAAAATTTGTCTGTTTTACATGTTGTTGGCTCTGTCAGTCTGAAGCCAACTTGGGTCTTTACTTTAAGACTGGTCACCCATTGGCGTGATAGCTTTAATATTGTGTTTTTCATGGCGTTTGGAATTTTTTGCAGCTTAAGGGTTATTGTTATCCAATCATGGCTCAAGCTATCGTACGTCTTGGCCACCTCCACTCATGCATATGTACATTTCAAATTCTTTTTCTTCATGCGACATTGCATCGATCAACAAATTATCAACCACCCCTTAGGTTCCCCTCCGGCCTCCCCTCTGATCACAATGAAGCATGTCATACTTTCCCAAGTGTGATTCAACTGTCATCTCCAAAACGCTGGTAAGCCACTTATAGCAGGTGTTCAATAGAAGTGACCGGGCGCTGGTTGGCTACGCTCAATTCACCCTCCTTAGGAATCAGACATGTCTTCCCCATCACAAACCATTTCAGATCCATGTCATTATCTTCTACCCATCCAGAACGACTCAACTTCATCTGTATTCACAAAATGCTTCTGCCCTCCTCCTCCTCGAAGAGCAGTTTGACTTTCTTCTCACCATGCGACAGGCGCAGTTTCTCCTCATTTTTCTTTTCTCCAACGCAGTTAGTGTGGTGTTAATATACTGGTATTGGGTTTGTTCCTTTCTTTTTTTCTTTCTTTCTTTTTTTTATCTATTTTTCTATCTTTATTTCATTCCTTTTTCAGTGCTAGATCTTGCGCTCCAGATTTAACGATTTTTAACGATCTATTTTAAGCTTAGTTTGATTTCCTTAAAAAAAAAAAAGTAATATTTGATTCCGGTACTTTCCCTTAAAAATGAGTCTATTTTATCACATAGATAAAAGAGAGTTGAGCAAAAGTTACGAACAGAGTGTATGAAATATAAGCAGAAATTAAATGTAATTTATTTTTTTAGGGAGCTGCAATATCAATCGGTATTGACTCAAAACATTTCTAGCAAGCGTGTTCTCAATATCACCATTTTAAGAGCCGATTTCTGTAATTATCAAAAATCGGGCGTCAGTCGTGAAATTTCGAATTCCTTCATATTTTGCCCATATAATCTCTATAGTGGAGTATTTTCAAAAATAACGTTAAAAGTTTCATCAGCGTGTTATTTTGTTCGAAATCGGGCAAAGTTTGAAATGCGGCAAATTAGCGTCCTTTCGGTCACGAAACTTACTGAAAATTACCCATTTTCATCTCGCTCGTAGAAAGAAACGCGATGTCCTCCATTGATACACATCTCTCTTCTTCATAATGCACTAGTTAAATTTAGATAAGCTTGAAAATTAGAAATGCTTCGGCCGTTAGAAGAAACCCCATTTCGGCAGTTTAAAAATTTAGCAAATTTCATCCAATTTCAACCCAAAAGCAACCCAATTGGTACGTCAAGTTTGAATTTAAAATGAAAACATCGTTGAAGCACAACCTTTTTAGTTTACTGTGTTAAAATATTTCTGGCGGCACTGCAAAAGTACCCCGTCGAGAGACCAAAATGTGAAGGGTACTTTGACACAAGGAGAGCCTGTGAAACGAGCAACGGCCGTCACGCTACCAATCAAGTCCTTTGTTAAATTGTCACTGGCGACAAAGAATATGTTTTCTATAAGCTGTACAGAAATTGCTAATAGTAGCTTATTCCCTCTTGAACTAAGTAGGATAACATTTTGTATGATTTTGTCAACTTATGTATTTTTACACATGTAGAAGTCAGGATTAGGCGCGCACATTTCGCTATTAATTGTGTAATTGGAAACTGTTTACATTATTCTGCTTCGGCTACTTTCAAAAATACAACAGTCAGGAATTACCAAAAGTCAGAGTATTTCTAAGCTTTACTTCATCTATTGATTGAGTTTCTAAGACAGGAAAGACAATTACTTTAGAATTATCAAGCAAAGATTGTATAAATTCACTTCGAAGAGGTCAAAGTTAACAGCAGAGATCAGCTATGTGATTGTCGCATCGCAGTATAAATATTTATGAAATTGCTATAAAATAGCAGTTTATTCTAGCCCTGAATTCGAAAAAACTCGCTAAGGAAGACTTACCACAGTGATCTGATCTGCAGCGCCAGTAACTCTTTTCAAACGGAAAAAGTTGAAATCCTTGTAACTGCGTGATTCTGACAAACTAAGCCGTGATCAAAACCGCGTGGGACCTGGTAACCGAACTATCCTCCCACGCGCTACGAAGGGGAACAAGTAACAAACGAGAAAGAATTCCGTATTTTACCTCTGTAAATATGTAGTTCTTCATTTTCTTAAACCAGCCGTGCTTAAAAACATTTGTTTTTCTTGGCGAGGGGGAGGGAGACGGGGGGTTTTGGGGGGGGGGGGGGAGGAAGGGAGGTTCTTTGGGCGTGAGAACTCGCGGATGTTTAGAACACAACTTAATGCCCTTTCTTTCAACGGTCACTTCATATTTTCTACTGTATGGCACTTTTCTTTGCAAATATCGAAAACGAAGTGGACAGTTACTATAGTGTTTCCTAACTACAGCAAAAGGCTAACGTTAATGGTTGGAGGTTCCATCTATGATACAGTAGCAAGTAGAGTAGACATTTTCCTACATGAAACGACCACACATGATCCTACGACGGACCAGCGCACAAAAAGACTGTTTTGCAGCCTAGCCTGTTCCAAGCTCCAGTATAGTGAGAACCGCGAAAACATGAACCCAAATTTGAAAGCACCCTCTCTCTGCACAATTCCACTCATTTTGTTCCCTCGTGTTTTGTTTTGAAATTTGGGCGTTCTCACTAACTGGGAGCTTTAAACTGGCTAATGTTCAACAAGCTAGCGTCTATGTGGCATAATTTTAATTAAGCCACATGAACATTAGCCAGTAGGAAAAGAGAACTCGAATGACATTCCAGGCTTTTAGTGCTTTTCGAGTATAGTATCTGCACTTGAAAGACAAAAATTTCACTGTTTTGCAGTCAAGGAAGATGCTACGCGTAGACATAAAATGCAGGTGTGGCCCCATAATGCTTGCAATGTCTACTCTACTTGCTACTGTATCATAGATGGAACCTCCAACCATTACTGTTAGCCTGTTGCTGTAGTTAGGAAACACTATAGTAACTGTCCACTTCGTTTTTGATATTTGCGAAG
>NW_028145432.1:4690000-4804586 GCF_977016875.1 Pavona decussata | reverse complement strand
ACTTTATATTTTCTACTGTATAGCACTTATCTTTGCAAATATCAAGAACGAAGAGGACAGTTACTGTAGTGTTTTCTAACTACAGCAAAAGGCTAACATTATTGGCTGGAGGTTTCATCTATGATACAGTAGCAAGTAGAGTAGACATTTTCCTACAAGAAACGACCGCACATGATCCTACGACGGACCAGTGCACAAAAAGACTGTTTAGCAGCCTAGCCTGTTCCAAGCTCAAGAATAGTGAGAACCGCGAAAACATGAACCCGAATTTAAAAGCACCCTCTCTCTGCACAATTCCACTCATTTTGTTTCCTCGGGTTTTGGTTTGAAATTTGGGCGCTCTCACTAACTGAGAGCTTTGAACTGGCAAGCTAGTGCCTATGTGGCATAATTTTAATTATGCCACATAAACATTAGCCAGTAGGAAAACAGAACTCGAATGACATTACAGGCTTTTTGTGCTTCTCCGAGTACCGTATCTGCACTTGAAAGACAAAAAATTGATTGTTTTGCAGTCTAGGAAAATGCTACGTGTAGACATAAAATGCAGGTGTGGCCCCATACATACAGCTTGCAATGTCTACTCTACTTGCTACTGTATCATAGATGAAACCTCCAACCATTAACGGTTAGCCTTTTGCTGTAGTTAGAAAACACTATAGTAACTGTCCACTTCGTTCTTGATATTTGCAAAGATAAGTGCTATACAGTAGAAAATATAAAGTGACTGTTGAAAACAGGGCACTAAGCTGTGTTCTAAACGTCCGCGAGATCTCACGCGCAAGGAACCTCTCTCCCCTCTCCCCGCCAAGAAAAAGAAAAAACGTTTTCAAGCACGGGGAGTGTATATTTGGCTAGACGGCTGGTTTAGGAACTTGAAGAACTACATATTTACAGAAGTAAAATACGGAATTGTTTGTCGTTTGTTACTTGTTCGCCTTCGTAACGCGTGGGAAGATAGTTCGGTTACCAGGTCCCACGCGGTTTTGATCACGCCTTAGTTTGTCAGAGTCACGCAGTTACAAGGATTTCACCTTTTTCCGTATAAAAAGAGTTACTGGCGCTGCAGATCAGATCACTGTGGTAAGTCCTCCTTAGCGAGTTTTTTCGAATTCAGGGCTAGAATAAACTGCTAGTTTATAGCAATTTCATAAATATTTATACTGCGATGCGACAATCACATAGCTGATCACTGCTGTAAACTTTGACCTTTTCTAAGTGAATTTATACCATCTTCGCTTGATAATTCTAAAGCAATTGCCTTTCCTGTCTTAAAAACTCAATCAAGAGATGAAGTAAAGCTTAGAAATACTCTGACGTTTGGTATTTCCTGACTGTTGTATTTTTGAAAGTAGCCGAAGCAGAATAATGTAATTAACAGTTTCCTATTACACAACTAACAGCAAAATGTGCCTAATCCTGACTTCTACATGTGTAAAAATACATGAGTTGACAAAATCATACAAAATGTTATCCTACTAAGTTCAACAGAGAATAGGCTACTATTAGCAATTTCGGTACAGCTTACAGAAAACATATTCTTTGTCGCAAGTAATAATTTAACATGTAGCGTGACGGCCGTTGTTCGTTTCACAGGCTCTCGTCGTGTCAAAGTACCCTTCACATCTTGGTCTCTCGACGGGGAACTTTTGCATTGCCGCCAGAAATATTTTAACACAGTAAACTGCAAAGGTTGTGCTTTAACAATGTCTTCATTTTAAATTCAAACTTGACGTACCAATTGGGTTTCTTTTGTGTTGAAATTGGATGAAATTTGCTAAATTTTTAAACTGCCGAAAAGGGGTTTCTTCTAACGGCCAAAGCATTTCCAATATTCAAGCTTATCTAAATTTAACTAGTGCATTATAAAGAAGAGGGATGTGTTTATATTTTGTAAACATTTCATTAATGGAGGACATTGCGTTTCTTTCTACGAGCGAGATGAAAATGGGTAATTTTCAGTAAGTTTCGTGACCGAAAGGATGCTAATTTGCCGTATTTCAAACTTTGCCCGATTTCGAAAAAAATTACACGCTGATGAAACTTTTAACGTTATTTTTGAAAATACTCCACTATAGAGATCATATGGGCAAAATATGAAGGAATTCGAAATTTCACGACTGACGCCCGATTTTTGATGATTTCAGAAATCGGCTCTTAAGGCAAATTCAAGATAGCCCTAGAACAGCAACCGGCGATCAGAATCTATTTCCGTTTCGCCTGATACATAGCTGCTGAAATTGGGTTGCAAAAACAGGGACCTATTACGCATGCTTTCGATTATCAGATGTCACGTTAATTCTCGACCACAGCAAAAGTTGATTCGAAGGTCGTTAAATACAACATTAAGGCACCCAATTTGAGTAAACGGGCCAAGGTTTGATAAACTACGCAGAGCACTCTAGTTTGGCTTTTGCAGTAGCTTGTTCAGTTTCACAACTCACCATCTCCGACTCCCACCGCCTTGCATCGCCCTTGATAATCAACAATAACTCTCGCAGAGTGTGCGGCACATGTACTGGAGTAGGTCTCACCATTCACACCACACACAGGAGGCAAAGGTGGCTTGCATTCATCCTGAACAAATAGAAAACAGTCACAACACAATCAACATCTTCACATGGAAAGCTAAAAGGTAGGTTTGTAATAACAGACGTGCATAACAGACGGACGGAAGGTTAGTGTAAACGTGAAAAGTTAAGTGCGTCCACGAAAAACCTACAAACATTGTCTTGTAAAGCCAGTTAAATTTACGTCCACACGCATAAGAAATTACTGATACACGACAATAGAATGAACGAGAGTGGCACTGGAAGGTAGGGAAGTAAATAGCGGGTGAAGGCGGTTAAATCACCAACCTTGCAGAAGCCTCTGTACCCCAGACTCTTTCGGTTGAACTGTAGCGAGCAGAGGTTTGGGTGCTGACGGTTTTCCGTATCGCAGACTGGGTCCAACTGTAGATCACTACAATACTTTCCTTCAGAGACTAATATAAACACAAACAGAAACATTAGAAATGAAGAATTTTATACTGTAAAATCGCTTGAATAACACCACAGATGCACTGCGTTACAACAACTTCCTCGGCAAAGTAAGAACGAAACAATCAGTAGAGAACAGAGAGGACCTTGTATTGGACATCTTCATGAAATTTTCATAACCTGCGAACAGTGCTTTTATTCCCCTTATGGTCGCTCGCTTTCCTTTTCGTGTTTCCTGTGAGAACGGTTTACAACGCGAGACGAAATCAGAGCCTGGTCACCTGACTAAAATTTTCATCGCTCCAATTTATTTAAGTCAAGCGGACGGCCTGATTTCGATCATAAATTACGCATCAGTTTGAAAGAAGGCTTCAACATGCTAAAAGAAAATCAATAAAAATTCGTTGCGGGATCGCAACTTGCCGCGGAAACAAACGGAAAAGTTTAATTAACGCGCAATTTTGGAGACTCGATTGACATACTACTATTCAAAATACCGGTCACGTGTGATACAGAATGACTGCAGCCTCGTTCCAAGGGAGGATGAGAACGAGGTTGGAATGACTGTAACACTTTGGTCAATTGTTCCCAACAGAATAAAAAATTTTTTATACAAATAAAAATATTCACTTAACAGAATTCATTAATATTCTCACAAACGACTCCTTACCACAGTAATATTGATTGCAAGGTTCATAAATAGAAAGGCAAGTCTTTCTTTCCACAATACACCTGGAAATAAAAACATTAACAAACGTTTTACGGCAAAACTCACACCAATTAGCGCACACAAATTATAGCGGCAGATATCTTTCATACATGTATTCACTTTCAGCGTATACTTCACAAGTACCAATTTAATAAGTCTTCACTACAATGAATGCCAGTTATTAATTAATGCACGAGGACTAACAAAGCCATTTCTCCGTCGCGTCTCAGCGTCAAATTATTACCAAGTCTTCAAATAACAAACACGCAAAAATGGAGCAATAAATCCGATACTAACACACTGTTACACGTACAAGGAATGCCTAAAAAAATTGGCCTGATCTGGACAGAACACCACACAGAACATAACCTATTATTTATGGGTAAAAACTCCTGGATATATTCTACTTACTTCTCATCAGCTGCACAAGGGTTTGACCGGCATGGATCAATAGACGCACAGTTTCCATGGCGTAACTGAGAGCTAGTTAAACCAATACACCTGTGATAAAAAACAAGCACGCAAAAAATGATTAGTGCTTACGTCAGAGCTGCTAAGCTCTAAAGCAACTAGGGGAATCAGGGAGAGGGGGGGTGGGGGCACATGTTTGGTTTATCAACAGAGCGATTCGCTCTGACGAAGGGCTAACGCTGAAAACGTCAGCACTCCAATCTCTTTACGGTGGCCAATTTACCTTTGGTTATCAAACTCTGTAGATAAACCAACCATTCTTCTCTACTCCCCAACGACGCAGCACCGTAGTTTCTAACTAACCCCCCTATCGATTGGGGAAAAAGCACAGCCAATATTACGCCTTGGATTACACCAGTGTTTCCTATTACTTGGCACATTTCTTCAATTTGAGACTACTTAGAAATACTGATATATATCAGAGTGGTTAAGTCTTGATATTATGATGTTAGCTAATTTCCTCACCGTGCCACACAAGGGTTAGGGTAAGTTTTGGCATCACTGCCACACACAGGCAGATACAAATTCTTACAACCACAGGGGAGGGTCGTGATTAAATCAGTGTCCACGGATTCATTGTCAGGAGTCTGGTTCCGCTTGGGTCGGCCTAGAAAGGACATCAAGAATTTAAGAAAAAACACACAACAGAACAGAGCAGTACATGGCAATCAAATAATGCCTACACAGACAATCATTTCAAAATGTGTGATCTGCTGCACACAGATTAAGTACTATATGTGAAAGAATTACTAAATTTCACTCACAATTATGTCAAGTGACATGGTGTAACTGAGTATATTGGGTCTACCAGTGTACTTGGCAATTGCTCCTAACTAAATTGTCAAGGTTCCAACAACACATGCGACTTACTTGCATTGTACTCTGGTGAAAACATAGATATTGGGCAGTGTCTCTTGGTACAGGTCAGCTCTCCAGAGAAACATGTGCACAGATTACAGTCATCCTTAAATAACTCACCATCGTCTACAGAAAAGGGTCCCAGAAATCACATCATTACATGACAAGGAAATAAATGTATTGTCAATTTACATGACTTTACTGTGTAGTTGAAGGTTTTGAGTGGTTGAGTGTTTACAAGAAGCTCCTGACGGCCAGTTCGAATTCTCAACAGTTTATTTCCCATAGGTTGATGCAGTTAAGCTCAAATTACTTGTTTAAGCCAAAGCTTACATAGTCTAGGAGCACCTTAGAATGGTGAGAGATTTTGTGATGCATCCTGCTAATGCAATTGGCGCAGTTTGGATTAAACAAAAAGGAAACTGCAAAGGATTGTGAGTACGTTAACTGAATGGCTGAACCATACTGCCGATTGCCACCAAGAGTTTCCACTTACTTATGTAATCTCTCTTTCCCTGTATAAAACACGGCTTTCGTCGAACACATTCCAAGTTTATGCAGTCGCTGAGTTTAGATGTTCCATCACAGTGGCAAATTCTGTAGCAGCCAACGCTGCCACTTGCAACAGGCACCTGGCGACAAAAAGTAGCATTAAAATTTCCACCAAATGAACCCTGTTTTTTATGTTTTGAGGGAATAGGAGACATGAGTTGTTAAAACTCTGTCCGCTTTTTTCGGTACACGGCAAACAAAAAGGTGCAAACGTGTGCTAGAAAATACACGTTGGAGTGCACGAATGTTGCCAAAACAATTAGCCATTGTCAACAATATTTCCTGGAAAAGATGGACAATTTTTTTTGGCAACATCTGGACACAAACGTCACCTCGTATTTGCAAACAAATACTCTGTTGTGCGAATTTAAAGCATCTTGATTCATCATCATCACGCTATGTACATCATGGTGAAGGGGTGAAAATAGAAGAGAGAGGATCTTAGCAACGTTTGACTGATGAAGCAAGACTGTTTTATGTGGACTTACCCTGGCATATTCTCCCACTCGCACAAGCAAACTGGAAACATCACCAAGTGGACAACCTGTGTAGAAAATAATTAAAATAAAACACTTGTATGTGAAACCATTAAAACTGTAAAAATAAACATAGACTGCTTGCTCCACAACGTTTGTCTTCGTGAATTTTAAGAAATTTTAAAGATAAAAAACTAAAACACCAAAACAGTTTGCTTCCTAGCATGGAAGCAGCGCGTACATACATGTACGTAATTATACTCCTTAAAATTTCGCCTATAACATCACTTTAAAACTTTGCAATTTTTTTTGTTTGTTTTGTTTTCTTTTTTTAAATACACTTGATTGAAGCTTGCACCTATTTTGTGTTTTTTCTTTTGTCCGCAAAAATGTGTAAATTTTAAACCCTATAAACCGCACGTACTGTACATTTATTTTCTAACACGAAGAATGCAATAAGCTTAGAGGTCAAGCACTTCACATTTGCATTCAGAAATAAAAGCACATGTGGTTCTTAGGGTTTAAAATTTACATATTAATACAAATGCACGCATGCTAATTAGATCACCTCACAATACCATCGGGTCATGTTGTTTACCATTCACACTTTGCACTGGACAAAGTTTTCTCAATAGATGGTAAAGGTAGTTACCTGGAACACATGTGTGTGATTGACACCTGTCAAGTATAGCTCCATAGCAACTCCTGTTTATGTCACACACTTGTTCTTCCTTGCATGGATTTGGATGACATGGGTGGGTCACTGTAACAACAAACAACAATGCAGTGAGAAAAATAATCACATATTCCATACAGTGAAGGTCTGAAATGCTGTGTCAGCAGACAACTTCCTTAAAAATCATATTTGAAGTTGCAAGAATTTTATCCACCATACCTCAAATTTATGCAGTTCAAAAAGCATCACAGCCCTTATCTATACATATCAGGTTTTGTGCATCAGACACTAAACAAATTTGTGGATATGATTAACCCTTCTTAATAGTCATCCTTAAAATTACCTTCATCTGTCACATCAGCATACTTGCTTGGCACTGAAAAGCAAACAATATGTATCACTCTTCAATTGTTTATTCTTGAATGTTTTAAAACATTTCATTTCTCCTTGCAATGTCAATGCACTGCCTTCAGTTGTAGCCGTTCACTGGGAACAACAATAGTACGATCAACTAAGAAATAAAGTTTTGATTTGCCACAATGTACATGTAATGTATTTATGGCGACACTTACAATTCTTCTGCGGGGTGAGATCAAATGTCAGCATGTAAATGTGCCACTGGCAGCCACTATCAATCAGTATCTTGATCCCACCCACCCACCCACCAAACCCACGCATCTCAAGAAGTAATACTGAACAGACTGTATTACGACAATGTTAGTAGCATAACATACTGCCCCCTTACTAACAGAGACCTTGGAAAATTGAGCAGCTCAGGACATAATTAAAGGCATAATATCTGTATGACGAATTTTAAGTTGATGTTTGGTTTATATTTTATCAAAAAAACAACCAAACTGTTGCAAGCAAATGGACAGCATGTCAACATCAGCTTAATCAAAACAGTTGCCTTCACAGTTTTATGTACATACCTAGATATTCTTGGAGGGAAATACAAGGAGCTTGTTTGTCCGGAGGTGACAATTCATCACAAACTTTTTCAGGAGTCAAAGATGCCAGGTGATCGCTGAAATTGCGGCATTTCTCAAGAATTTGAACACAGTCTGGCCTAAAAAAGAACAGATCATTTGGCAGTCAAAAAAGAAGGAAGGATTAATGCCAAAGAATTGTCACCTTTACTAATCCAAAAGAGAAATTAGGTGTTGTGAGCCATAATGCTTGATATTCACCATAAGGCATATGAGAGTGAAATAATAAAATAAAACCAGCAAGCTGAATGCTACATCCTGAATGTCAATAGAAAACCTGAAAAATCAGTAGCTGAATACAGAAACAAAGATACAACTAAACAGAACATTGGAAATACAAACCTACAAATTGTGCTTCTATGAGATTTGACACTACAAGGTTTTATCTGGAGTACACAAGCAATGGCCTGGGGAAAAAACAACAGCCAAATGTCACAAGATTAATTATTTTAATTCCTACAGCTTGTCTAATCTCTGACAACAATGGGCTTGATGATCAAGGAAAAAGAAAAGCATTGTGGTTCATATAGTAATCCATTATTCCCAACACAAAAGTACACAAGAGTACAAGAGCGTACTACATGTAGGAGTTTCAATATGAAATTAAGTGCTGGCATTAGAGCTGGAAGAAAATACTGACAAGAGTATATTAGCGCTGACTTGGGACTTTCCTGACAAAGTTTTCTGACACAACCCTGTAAGTTTCAGCCATGTAAGGACCACTACTACGAAGAACCTGGTAACCTAACAGTTGCTTTGAGTTGCCAACCCAGTAACTTTATTCTAAAGCGCCAGTCACCAAATGGCCAGAAAAGAGAGAATTTAACTTAATGTAGGGTTGTGGCTGATCATAGAAACTTAAACTTCTTTCCTTTCCAGGCAGGATTAACTGAGACTGTGGATTTGAACGTTATTTTGGCTACACAAAATCGGAAGGTTTTACCCCCAAGTCTGAATCTTGCTGATACACGTAATTATGTATCTAGAACTATCTGCTCTTTCAAACTTACAGTAACACAATGAAATTTTTAACAGTGTAACAATCCCACAAAGTTACAACTCCAATGCATACCTTCCACGTATCAGGCAAGCATTTCTTGATGTCCTTGATTGGAATCATAGCATTGTTGGGCATTTGAACAAAGCCTTTTGTCCACTGCTGAAGGTGAGTCTTGGCTTCGTGGTCCGACCTGCTGTTACAACTGCGGAACAGTTCAGTGTGCCTGTGTAATAAAGTGAGTTTTACTTGGGAATATTTTAACTTGAATTTATACTGTCTTCTAACTCTTGCTTCCATAAATATACCTCTCCTCCCAGAAAATTCTAATTTCGCTTTACACTCTCCTTTAAAAACTTTGGCTTCTGAGAAACCCCTACCCCTTGGGATTTCCAATGACTTTCTGTGGAGGATGTGTAGATATTTTCTGGAACCGCACACTCCAAGGATTCCAAGGTTTTTAGTCAGTTTGCCTTGTACATGTGCTATTTGAGTTTTCCAGTTCAAATGCTCATCTAAATTTACACAAATTTAATTCTCTCTTGTACCAGGGTCCGAAATTGCGCTTTCCTGGTCGCCAATGCGACTAAAAATTTTGCACTGGCGACCAGAATTTCACAACTAGTCGCCAGCGGGCGATTAACTATTTCATGCCACGATCATTATACAAACAATAACTTTGATTTTCAGCCAAATCGATAAAAATAAAATTCAAAGTCGCCCACCAATTGCTCACTTACTTTTTACCTTTCCAATGCTTTTGAAGTATATAACCGATTTTCCTTTTATTATAAATCTATCACAGCCCGAGCAGTGCGAAGCTTCACCGCCATGTTTTTTGGACGAGAAATGCGCACGGTTGTGGCCTGGTGCGAACAACATGGCGATCCGTTGACAGAACGCGAAAGGAAAGATCGTTTACGGTTTTGAACATAGAGCAAAGAACCAACCGGCAGTTTTTCAATTGGGTACATTTCTTGTCCAAAAGGTAGAGAGAAGAGAAGGTATAAAGTTGACTTGAAACATTTAGCAGTCTTATGAAACTGCGTATATAGCCGGCATTCGATTCGTTCGTCGTGGTTTTTCAGTGGTAGGTGTATAAATCGCCATTGCGGCCCCAAACGCAAACGCGTTCTCTTCGTTCTGATTCTTAAAAGAAAAATTGGCGACCAGAATTTTCCATATGGCAACCCAAAATTTTGGTTTGTGTTTCGCTGCGAAGGAAAAATTTTATTGACACTTTTTTTCTGCTTTTTGGCGACCACATTTTTCCATATGGCGACTGAAAAAAAAGTTTCAGTCGCCACTTGGCGCCTGCCTTAAAAAGTTAATTTCGGACCCTGTGTACATTAATCCTAGGCTCTACAAACATTTCCTACATTTCAGTTATTAAAGCTCAGTGTCATTTCTTTGTCTAATTAAAAGTAGGTGGTGGTCAACTAGAAACCCTTTGCTACTTTGATCACCACACGCAGTTTATAATTTGTACTGTATTTATTTTTATCTTGTTATCATTTGTTGTAATACTTTTCTTTCTATATTAATGTTGTGTAAATAGTGTGAAATAAATGAACCATTAAGTGAACCATTAACTTTTCAGACTTGGCAGAATGCTGATGTACCAGCTGCCTGAAGGCATTATTTACTAGTTAACATGGCAGTCAATTTAGCAGACCTGTGCACACTTTTTAGATACCAACCTGTTGTTGAAGTTTGTACAGAAGCTAAGGCCAGAGCAGCCCAACTGACATGGTTCAGCAACTGTAAAAACAACAGTCACAATGTCACCTTGGTACGTTTTAATGGTCCTAACAATATTCTTTAATGTGAAGGGACAAGGGAGGGGTTAAATGCATGTCACGAAGATTGACCAGCATGATACAGAACTCAAGGGTCAGCACTGATGAATCTCTCAACCTTGTTCAATCTGCTAAACTGCAGATTAATGCCACTTAATGCCAACATTTCAAACTACATAAAAATGATTTCAACCTGCTGCAGGACAGAATGATAGTGTATGTGTCTTGGAACGAAAGGATTGTGGTTAACAAACCATGCCAGTGTTCTTGTGTTGATGGGTAACACACATGTATACTTTTTTCAGCACCATCTTGGACAAGAAAGTTAAAATTTGTTGGGGGATAAGCTGGGATGAAACTTGTGTATTTATCTTAGGTAACCACAATCTTATTCATTTCATGCGAAACAGATGGTCTACAGTTGAAGGGGTGCCTGGAAAAAAGCCCCAAGTGACTTCTGATAAACTGCTAAATTCTCCTTCCAAATTTTCTTGTTTTTGCTAATGTGAAATAAAAGGAGAATTTGACCTTACATCAAAAGTCACTTAGTGCCTTCTTCCGCGCATCCCTTCAGTTACTCACCATCAGCCAAACAGTTTACCATGTTGATCTGCAAAAAGGCAAGAGCAAGAGATTTTGTTTATTCACAAACTGACTCAAGAGAAGCAAAACAAAAAGGACACTCAGACTGATGTTATGAGAAGTATAGTGAGTCATACCTCTTTTGGGTTATAACCACATTTGACATCAAAAGCCTGCCAGTTCTGTGCCTTGCCCCAATTAGACGTGTACATCTATTAAAACAAACACATTAACATAATTTATATCATTTATTTTGGTAAGCCCCTACTACTCAGAAATGTCACACATTCACAATGTATAAATACCAGACCTCTTAAGTCTCAGGATTTTGCCATGACATTCACGGTTTTCAGTTCAGTCTCACAGTCTCACGACAAGACACAAAAATCTCACAATATACAGTCACAAGCTGAAAGGATATACATTCAATTTCCTTCTATAATTTCATTTTTGGCTTGCTTAGGTGACTTTCTTGTGCGCATTCTGTGCAAATCAATCCATTAAGTTAGAAAACAGCCTTAAGGTCATCCGTCTGTTTGCTGGAAACACAGTCCATGACCATATGTAGAAGACATGTGCCAAATTAGGTTTCCATTACCAGTCACTCGCATTTTGGTCACTCACATTTTCAAAATGGCGGAAATTGCACTTTCTTTTGATTAGCACCTGTGTTTACTTGGTATTGTCTGCTGGTCAATGAATCTCAAGATTTTTTTACCTCAGTCTCCAGATTTTCGGTGGTTTGAGGTTGAGAGGTCTGAAATACAGTGTAAGTCAAAGAAAGGCATCCATAAAGATTATTTTTGGGACCAGAGTTGATGAGTTTCTTGACTGATCAAAGGAAGGGTATTTTACTCTTGTCAAAAGAATAACCAAGCATGGGAATCTATTCTGCTGTGCAATAACGAATGAAAATAGTTTTGAGAAAACAGACAAACCTGAATACACAGACGCCAGCAATCAGAGTCTTTAGCTTTAGAACAGCACTGGAGCCGAGCACTGTCACTTCCTAACACTGAAAATCAGAAAGGAATTAGATAAAAATAATCAACGACCTCATGCACTAAAGCAAATTAATTTAACAATAATTTTCCTTGAACATAATATTTACATGCCAAATGATATGATAAAGTTTACATTAGCAATGAATGACAGGCTATTTCTAATGAGGATCTGCACTTCCTAACATAAATGCACTTCTACTTGTTTTCCAGTAATTCATAAAATATTTCATTTATTTTTATTGCATTTATTTTACCTTGTACTGGAGGGGGTGGTGCTCCTGTAGGGCAAACTGGGCCTGCAAAAAATCCAGTTATAATTATAATTTTATAATTTTAAATTTATAATTTAAATTTATAATTTTAAATGAATGGACCAGAAAACCCATACCCAGAATTTTGTAATATTGTGAACACATCTCACTATAGTTAGGGGGTGGCGGATGCTTCTTCAAAAACTCTGGGTCTCGCAAAATTTTAGACGAATTTTACGGGTCTCGCAAACTTGCTTATTTAGCGGTTATGTGTGTCTCGCAGACTTGATTTTTTCGTGAAGCTGTCTTGGAGTCTTGATTTTTTTGAAAGACTAAGAAGTCTTGAAGTCCCAATTTGTTTGTATGTTTCTATAAATGACGTTTTCTCTGAATTCCACAATAAGTATCGCCATGTCCCTTTAGCACTAAAAAACAGCAAGTAACTTGTTCTAGGATATTATAACGTAGTGTTGTGGTGGAATTTCCAGTTCCAGCTAGTTCGCAGAGGCAGGATAAAAGGCTGAAAGGGGCGTCAAGAAATCCACACAAGCCAATTGATAGCTCACAACTCAATGTCTTGCACTTGCACTATTTAAAAACACTTCAAATCAAGTCTCAGTCTTGCAATTTAAAAAGTCAAAATGCCTCAGGCTCGCAAAGAAAAACACTGGTCTCGCCTTCCCACATTACCATTTGCTACCACTATAATAATATTAGAAAATTTGTTTGTAAATTTTATGTGTTCCAAGCCCACAGCAATTGGCGTGAGCTGTTGCGGAGTCCCTGCCTGTATTGTATCATTTACATTATTTGTTTTGTTTATGTCATCTATATTAAGTTGGCGAAGCTAATAAAATAAAAATAAAACTCATGTACGATTAATACACAGGTGTACAGGTACTGTCTGGAACTTTTCAACTCTTAGGTTTGTAAATTTCAAACAATTAGTTGATGTTTCATTTTAATTAAAGACTCTGGCTACAACTAGTATTGATATTGACACTGGAATAAAGTTGCTTTTAATGAATCCATATATTTTGGATTCCAAAATGAAAGTTAACCAAGGGAACTGATCATAACAAGTTTGTTCGAAGAGGACCCACCTTGTCTGGGGTAGGGGGGTTATCGAAGACACCACCTATCTTGTGAACATTACCAACAAAATTTCATTGGCTTTTAAATTTGAGTTGACACAGAAATATTCAGCTAGCAAGAGTCAGCATTGCTAATTAAGCAGGAAAAGTGAGGATTGAATCTCACTGTCATTTTTTGCTACTGGATAGAGGGGGGTACAGGCAGAGACCAAAATCTATTTTGTGGTTTGGTGGGTCCTGTTTGAGTGTAGTAGTTTTGACCGCTTCCCTAATAAAGTGTTTGCATTAGATCTAATTTTCTCTTTTTCTCTCTATTTCATGTTGATGAAATTGTACAACTTCTTGGAGAGCTATGCACAGATTTTGACTACTCACGAGGCTTCTTGTCTGCATTAGTCAGAAGACAAGTCCAAAGCTCATTGCGCTGAAACCAAAAAATAACACAAAATTTAAAACAGAACTGCCAACATACCAAGACCTGATTTTTTCTGGATGAAAGAATAATTTATTATGCTTGACTAGTTTAATTCAAACAACATGATACTGTAGATACCTCAGAATTGTCTTGTGCAAAAGGTTCTCCACAAGCTTGCACTAGATTTGATATCAAAGTAGTGGCACTTTTTTGTGACTGGAGGTCCTAGCAAAGCAGGAAAACAGAAAAATAAGTTGACAAATTTTAAAGAAAATAATAATAAATTATATGATGTCACTTTGACCACACACCTGTCTGCAAGTTCTTTTGCATTTCAAATCATCAGCCTTAAGCTTTTTACAGCATTTCAACGCTAAAAGGAGGTAAGACAGAAAAGAAATTTAATGCATATCGATTGAATGAAAAAAGTATTAGCTCAAGAAAACTCCCAGGTCTGTGATTATGAAGCAGAAACTTTGAATATTCACCTTTTGGTTTTGAATCTGTTTCTTGCACTGTAGGAAACAAAAAAGAATGATTATGAATTACAGCGTTTTCAACCACCCAATCTTACATTATCGTGTAATATGCAAAGCTACAATCTTGGACAGATTAAAATGAGAAATTAACCCCCCCCCTCCCCCCAAAATCAATGAATTCGCGCGCAAAGCAAAATGTGCCATTTTTCCATCATTAAAAGGCGGGGCGGGGGAAGGATGGTCTTAATTTTTCATTTGATCTGTCTAAGATTGTAGGTTACAGCACACAAAATTACATCTTTTTACATTTTTTACAAGAACTGCAAGATGCATAAATTAAAGCACACACATCACGGGGTTTAAGTATTAAGGAAGGTGCACATACGTTCTGCGCATCTCATGATACTCGGGTTTCCTACGGGTGGTAGCTACTAATATGGGAATATTTTAGCGTGTTTTAAAATTATGCAGAGATAGCAGAACTTAGCAAGTGCTTTTGGTATCCAAAAAGAAAATTGGGGGTAACCATGCATTTTTTAGAGATAATAAAGCTTCAATTTGGAAAAACGCTATACATTGCTTTGTATTTTTAATTACTGCTTTTAAGAATAACTGTTGCTAAGTTATCTCCAAAAAATGCATGGTCACCCCCAATTTTCTTCTTGAATTTTCATTGCCCTTGCTAAGATCTGCTTTTCCTACATAGTCATAAACTGCACAAAAATACTAATATTATTAGTATTTTTGTACTTAAGGACGCCGTGCCTACTACTTATTAATAGGCACCGTCCTTAACTACACTGTGTTGAACATCCCTTTTATTTGTCGTATATTCTTACCAGTGCATGGTTTAACATCAGGAGTCAAACTTTCTACACATGACACCACATGTTGGTATCTTGAACAGGCCTTTTTTACAGCATTCTGGACTGCAGTTGATGGGGCTTGATCTGATGAAAATACCTACAAGTTTGGGTATGGAATGAGCAGGTCAGTACTTTGTAATTTCTGCATTTAGAGCACAATTTAGAATTTCCCTACTGGATGTAAAATCCTTAACTTCTCCCTCCATGACCTTAATTTTTTTCATTGAACCCTTTCCTAGTCATGAAAACCCTGTTAATAATTGCTTCCCTTGAAAGGAACCTTGTGGCCCTCAAAATGACTAACAAATCCTATGACTATCATTACAACCTAACACCCTACAGTCACTCCACTCTGATCCCATCAAACATCCTCCCCACCCTAACCATCACTGTCACTTCACCCTCACCACCCCCCCACTATCACTGCTACTCTACCCTCTCCCCCTTTCATCCTCACCATCACTCTTTCCTCTCACCCTTCTGGCCACCATTAATACCACTTCACCTTCATCCCTCATTCCCTACCCTTATCATTAAATTTACTTTACTTTCATCCCTCCTTGACCTTCACTGGCCTGTTCCACCCTCACTTAATTCTCACTGTCATTCCAACTCCACCCCTCTCCCCCCAACCTCACCCTCATTATCACTTTACTCTCACCTCCTCCCACCATCACTGTTTCTCCTTTTCTACCCTGCTCACCCTTACTATCACTTTACTCTTACCTCTGCTCCACCATCACTGCTACTCCATCCTCAGCCTCCCCACCCCCATCCTCACTTCTATTGTCACCCCTCCCCTTCAACCCCGCCCCGTCCACACCCTGCCATTACCCACCCTCCTATCTCCTCTTTCTCACTTTCAGTATGTAACAAACTAACCTAACATAATGGAACCTCAATTTAACGAACCTCTATACAACAAAGTACTCAGTATAACAAGCAATATTCTCCAACCTGGCCTTTTAAAATATATGGAACAGAACCAATATAATGAACCAATTTGTCTAGTCCCTTGGCACTTCGTTAAAATAGACCATTTCTGAGTTTCTTTGAACCTCACTATGAAAGCGAGGCTAAGTGCTAAACTTTTCATACGAAAATTAGTTTTGTTTGCAAATGAATGTAAACTAATTTTCATAATAAAAACTTTGCACTTTCATGATGAGGTTCAAAGCAACTTGGAAATGATCTATTGAGGTGGCACCACACCAACCCAAGCCATTGTCGGTATCTCACAAACCCATCACAATCAACAACAGGCTCACAATCAATACAACAAATAAAAATGAAAATCTCTTGTCAAGCTTACCACTTGGCAGGCCGTGATGCAATTCTGTGGAGCATTCTTGCAGCAGTTCCTTGATGCTGTTATTGAAAAGAACTCATTCAGCAAACAAAATATTTACCAATCAAAAATGCATGACAAAGAAATTAGACGAAGAAAGAGGCAGCTTACCCTGATGTCTGTCCACACACCGGAACATTGCACTCTAAATAGAAAGAAATTTAGGTACACAGATCAGTTTGATGGATTGAACAATCTGAAACTAACTAACGACTGCAAGACACTTGCAATTTACAACTTTTTCAATCATGCCCTAGTTCCACTTGCTTTTCGTTTAATAGAACAATAAATAAATTTTAAGTCCAATGTCAAATTACATCTACAGTGTGCATAACATGTCATTTTATGTGGTATGCTCTACTGCGGCCACCAACAAAGATTTTATGAATAGAAAAATCAATTCAAAGACAAATTCCTTGACAGGCACACTTCCTTGCAGAGATTTGGCACTTTTTAACCCCTGCACGGTCATCATAACTTTAGAACTTTTTTAAAATGTTTGTAGAATGGTCATGGTTAGGCACATCTCATAGTGAGCAGAATTAATGGTTAACTCTTATTTGTCTGAATGATTAATTACCTCTTCCACTTCGGAGCAGTTTTTCCTCAAATTCTCTGGCTTTCCTTGGCGGCATGCTATGCGGCATTCAAGAGATACAGGGAGAAGACAACAAGTTCTGGCAAAGGTGGATGGGCTTGTTCCAATATAAGTGCTGATTACTGCAAAAGAGATTAGAACAGATTCTTGAGATGTACCTTAACAAGAAGAATGGATGCCCTTTCAGCTCTTAAAGCTTGAAATGACAAATATTATTTCTTATATTTCTTAAACATCAACATTGCGAACTTAAAAGTGGCAGATCAAAACAGCCTGTCACAGCTTAAACATTATCATGTTAACATTGAAAGGAGAACCCAAATTCAGATGTTGAACATGCTAGAAAATTAATGACAAAGTTAAGATGGAATCTGGAATTGGCAATTTATACCCTTTGTCAATGAAATATGGCAACTTAACTAAGATGTTGTCACTGTGATTAGGATAGGGGCCATCATTCACCTCTTGAGCACTCTAACTAGCCACACCCAACACTGCTCCAATCACAGAGTTGCTCAAAGCTACAATGCTCCATCATCCATTCTTGACCCCAGACAACTTAGGCTTACTGATACAATTCATTCTTATTTTTACAAAACACAATTTTTTTAGAAAAAACTACTAACACTTAACTTCTGTGCCAAATTGTTTACTGCAATTATATTGGCCTATGTCCAGAAACTATTATCGTGATACATTAACCTTAAAAGGCAAACAAAACCACCTTCAACTACTAACAGTAATTTGAGGCTAAATTGAAGCAATTGTCTTGAAGGAGCTCTTAACAGTCACCTGGTGTACTCACTTAGACCACATGGCGCTAGACTCTTAATTGTCAATCATATATGTTAGGAAGGTGACATTTCAACAAGCAACATCATTTTAAACTCTCACAGTTCAGTCTGGCTTGCCATTATGACTTGGAATAAAATACCAGACTTTACTATTCCTTAGCAATGCATGAATAAAAAAACCTTCCCAGCTTTCACATTAATTGTGCTATAATTATCTTGGCCTAACCAGTAACCATTATTGTGATATATAGCTCAAACGCAAAAGCCAAACAAAATCACCTTCAAAGACAGCAATAATTGAGATTAAATTGCAGCAATTTGTCTGAAACAAGCTCTTAACAGTCACCTGGCTTTTAACTCACTTAGACTGCATGGCACTAGACTCTTAATATTATTGTCAATCATATGTCTAGGAAAATCATTTAAATAACCAACTGAAGCAACATAATTTTTAACTCTCACAATACAGTCTTGTTAAATCACTAATTTATCATAGCACAAGCCTTTTTATAACTAATTTAAAAATACTGATTGTACACTGTACATCAAAACAAACAAAAATTATCCTTTAGTTTACAATTCCCCTCACTTTCAAAATTTCTCTGCTTGACAAATAAGTAATGATTGTACTGTAATGACTATAATTATTTCTTAATGGAAGACGTCATGCGTGCTACTTTTAATGTTGTACGGCGATTAACCAGCCTAACCAAGCAGTTAGGGGAAATTGAAACAATAAGCTTTATAAATAACCACCACTACAAAGAGCACCCTTCTGCAGTTGACACTCCCTGTATTATTGGAGCCAATGTTGAGTCTTGTAAATTGGTTCCGCAAGGTTGTCACCACTCAAATGAATGCTTTGGATATTTTAATCCACCTGTGCTGCCGCTAAATTATGAAACATCTACCACAATCTAACTTTCAGAAAACTTCCAACTTTCTAGTTTGGCATTCATGAAGTTCAAAAACTAAAGGCATGTTTTACAAGCACGGTGTTAGTGGCAGTTGCATCCAAGCATTCTATGTGTAACAATTGATTATATATACATCAAATGGCAGGCAGGCATTCTTTTTCCTGTGACACAGCACTAATTGAGCAGCTGTTATGCCTATTAATGGGCACCCCACGCAGATATCAGTAATGGGGTTGGGATTAATAGGGTAGCATGTACTCACCATTAAAAATGCGCAATCAAAGTGGCATACTGCTGTCAGTAGCTGCCATTTGTACCAATAACCATATATAAGATACACTCCTATGAAAAGTCCAACAAATCATCAAGGAGCAAAAAAAACTTAAATTGCATCATTATTCATACCTTTTTTAAAATACTGCCTGGGGAAACCACTAAAGACATAAATTATTGAAAATAAGGACAATGCATTTATTTCATAGAAACTTGATGTAATGATTAACAAACATTTTCAAAAACATGCACAAGGAATAACAATTTCTTTGTCTTTTTTCTTTCTTTTTTTTTTTCAATCATCTGAGCTGCCAAGCTCAAACAAGACTTATTAGCATATCAATTAAGTCTAGTGGAATACTCTGTTAACGTTTTGAAGAGAGTAACTTCAGTTGCGCTATATATAGCCAAGTGTTCCGGTACTTTGATTTCTTTTAAATTGTGACTCCAAATAACATCTGGATCAAAACAATAAACATTAACAAAACTATTAAGCTCTAAAAGCTGCTTACTCCTTTGGAGGTGGAACAACCCCTGATGCTTTATTGTTCTACTTTCAACGTGGCAACACAGGAAGGCAAATGATTTCCTTGCTCTGAATGGAATTATTTTGAAAACACGAAAGGCCTCCTACAAGTTAATTACCTATAAACACATTGCCAAAATATTTCACCAATCGAGTTTCAAGTCCTGCTGCTCTGTTGAGCATCGATCACACAATACAGAGAATCACACACAGTAAGCCATTAACCAACACGAAGTAATTTACACTTTGAAACATTAAGACAAAGAAACAAAGAAGCATAAAACACAACAACACATTACTAAGAGACTCATTAATAAGGAAACTAAAACACTCGTTCAGTTGAACAAACAAGTGAGATTAAAAAAATTAGTTGCCAAAAGAATAACATTAACGTTTCACCTAATCAGCTAAAAAAAACATATTTAAGGCAACAAGTAAATGGCTGGAGTCACTAATAACTCAAAAAAATGCAGGCCACAAATTAACATTAGTTGATTCTAATGTGATTGATGTTCACTCAAATCAATCTGACAACCTAGTGCAAAACTGTCAAAAGCATTCACCTCCCTACTGAGTGACCCGTTTTTTTAAAAAAATTGGAGAACAATTAAACCACAAGCTAAAATTCCAAATATTTTAAACAGCTAAAATGCTGCAGGTAAAATTAAAGACCAAACTAAGGCACAGAAATTAACACAACTGCAAAATATTTCCAGAACCAAATTTATTATTTGACATATTTTTGTCTGAAAAATCCTAATCGAATAAATGGTAACAATCTAAATACACAAATACAGCTGGTTACTCTAGAGCAACTTTAAACACTTCATTAAGACCAAAACTTTACAAAAATGGTCGGCTAATAACTTTAAAGTCAAAGTTTTGTTCTGCATTTGCTAAAGATCAAAATTTACAGTAAACTTACACCAAATCAATCAGAGAAGAAATTTAGACAGTTTTGTATAATTTGCAACTTAAAGGAGTATTTGAAAGAGAAAAGTATGAAAGTATGAACACATCAAGGCATGTACTAAAGTAAGCAATAAAATAATATATTACACATAGTTGTAAAAATGAACAAATGTTGAATCTTTAGTAGTAAATTTGTAACTCAATCCTGGCTTCATCCAGTTCTCTGTACCTTATAACAATTTTGGTTACAAGAGGCATACATGCATGCACACAGTAAGCAAAAAGCTACCACTGAAGAACTGCTGATTGTTGCCAATAAGTCAAGCTTCTGGCAATAATTTTTCCAGGTACAATTTTTGCTCTCCCAAGAAACCAACAATACCAAACTATACAATCTGCTTAGGGTATCAATAACTTGGATCTGGTCTCAATAGGATTAATGAACTTGCTTCTCGTGGATCAAAATAATACATTAATGACTCAGGTGTTGGTTAAGTGTGAAATGTGAAAAGATAAGCTGACAGTGAACCAAACATAAGTTTTGATAATTTCTCTACTTGTATAACATTGTGGAAGTACATTAAGATGGCTATATGAAATAATAAAACTTGGCAGCACAAAATGTTGCTGAACAATGTCATTGTTATAAATTTAATAAACCCTTTCACACTAATTGGCCACCATTCTGAATTGCGACAAACATGAATAGCTTCTGCACAATCAATTTCTGAAATATTCAAACTCAGCAAATCAATGATATCTAACCAAAGATTTTGCCGGTCAAATGACTATAGACAGGAAAAGACTTGTGTAGACAAAATTTGCCTGGGGACGTAACAGGCAAATGAGTGGAAACTTAAAAATGTAAATGTCTACTTTACAGCAAATTTACACTTCTTTTAAAATTTGACTAGCAAAATTTTTTACCAAGTAAATACCAAGTTGTCTAAGTTTGAATGTCTCTGAAATCAATTTACAAGAAGTAATATTTGCCGTCCATTTCTTATGGAAAAACTGTATTTTGTACCAAATTTGACCCAAGTTTAGAACATGGCAGCCAACTCACATGAAATGGTTCATTGCCAGCAAAAATTTAAGATTTGGGTTCCCTCCAAACCTCAAAACCCTTTTCATAACCAATCCATCAAAACATTTAAAGCTAAAAAAGGATTTAAAATGCATAAACCTGACCACAAACATATCTCCTCTAAAGCAACTTTAGTTGCAATTTAGTTATTAACTTTTGAATCTGTGCAAAAGTTCTGCACTGTAAACATACAGCATCAGAACATGGAAGTCACATGATACAGCTTGCAGTCCTTTTCTATCACACTGTTTGAATCCTTGAAATTTAAGAACTAAACCAAGTACAAAACAACTGGGGCTTAGTGCCAATGTACATCAACATGGTAACTGCAGATAAAAAATTTTAGAATTCAGTAAAAAAATTCAAGACTTTTAAAATGCCAATAAATTATTAGTGACAGAAAAATTACACACGTCCTCTGGAACAAGTTTGAATGTTGGCCATGTTTCTCTGCTACCTCCAAGAATGTTGATCTTGACTAATGAAATTAAAATTTTGTCGCAAACACTTGTATATTCACCACTGGCATTTAGACATGTGGATATATTTTGAAGAAAAATATATATTAACTTGCATTTGGCCGCGCTGATCATGCACAATGCTTGACTAACAACTCCATACATAAATATATATACAGGTAAACATATATGCATTTGAACTATTATTCTTTTATGACTTTACAGGATAGAGGATTTTTGGCAAATATTTAAGATAATTCTTACATGGATATTGAGAACAGTGAATCCAGGAAATGAACTATCGGATTTGGAACTAATTAAATGAGCTACTGTTAAAAGGATAAGGATATTCAAGCCAAAAATTAATGGGATATGGAAAATACATCTAGCCCCCCTTAAGGGACTTCTTTACACTTAAAGGACTTGCAACAGGAAAGATGTAGCTAATCTTGTAACCAAGATATCATTGACAATGCCTATTGTTTCAATCAACAGCCCTAATCTGCTCAGGCTTTTAGCCAGGCCCCAGTTGTTCAAAGGTCGGATAACTTTATCCGCTGGATAAGGCACTCTTCAGCGTCTAAAATATACTTCAAGTTAAATGTTGTCCAAGGTTTTCGTACACTCCTCAACTAAGCAGTGGTTAGAGTGTGCATATTTGCTTGTGCATGAGGAAATACTGAAATATTTGCACTGTAGGATAGTGACTTATCCACTAGATAAAGTTATCCGGCCTTTGAACAACTGGGGCCAGAACTCGAAAACTGGGCAACCAAACTGTTCAAGGGGTAGGTTTCCAGCTTACATTATTTTTTTAATATTAAGTAAATTTCCTGATGCAAATTTAATAATTTAATAATGGATCATAAGGTAACAAACAAGTATATCACTCCAACCAGCTTTGACACAAACCTTGCACAATCTCTAATTACAGAGGAACCTCTGATTTAACGAAGTGCCAAGGGACCAGGCAAATTGGTTTGTTAGGGTTCGTTATGAGATTTTGTTCCATACATTTTAAAAGGGCGGGCTCGAGAATATCCTTTGTTATAATGAGGACTTTGTTATGTAGAGGTTCGTTTAAAATAAGGCTCCACTCTAACAAATAATAAATATATTTCTCAAATTCCTATAGAAAATTTCTTCAGCTTTTTTAAAACTTTTCTATACAAGGGTTCGTGATACTGACTCAATCTATGCCATCATTCAGCATCTTTGCAGCACTTACATCATACCAGGGATGAAGTGGACTAAGTAAGTTATGTTAGGTCTAGAAAATTCATTCTATGTCAGTACATTTACTGCAATCACAATGGCCCAGTGTGATGTTGTGTATCGCGTCATTTTGAGTGCAAGATAAATTATGTAAATATAAAGTTTCCACCATGAAAGTCTGCCCAAGAGAAAATTATTTACCACAAGGAACAGTACCCAAACAAGCTGAATAATTTATAACTTATTAATTTAGTTTGTTCCCTGTAGCATGGGAGAACCATCAATGCACAGAAATTTGAATGTGTGAATTATTAGAGCCAAGAGAACCAGCCACACAAAGATAGACACTTATTTAACACCTTCCAGTCTTACACCACACTATATGGTACACAACTGTAAATGCCCAATGATCAACAAAGGAACCATCACCGGCACAGAATAAGACAGGGATCTTCTGTACGAATTAGAAAGAATTTAAAAGAGTTTGGCAACAAAGCTATTCTGAAAGGCACTGCATCATTAAAATCTGATATTATAGCATATCAAGATTTAAGAACATTCAATGGCCCCTGTAAATGACTGGCCTAGATGAGCCAAATGTTTTAAATTCTTCCCAAGTATTACATTTTTGGAAAATATGCTTCTCTATTTGCCCTTTGCACTGTTACAATACAAAGATCTAAACTTAATAAGCAACTTTGTAGAAGCTTCAAGTTCGAATTTAGAAGCAACTTGGAGGTGAAAAATTATGAAAACATTTAATGCATTTAGCTACAGTATATAGGATTTTAAAATTGAAAGGAATATCATCAACCACTTCCAAAGCAATCAAACACAATATCAAATAAGGCATTCTGATATAGATTAAAAACTGACCTTTTCCAAGTTAAGAGGGGGTTAAATGCTCAAAAACGCCCATTTAATGTTGAGCACTTTTTTTCACATGTAGATGCACTCTAAATGCTTTTACAAGATTATGTGTTAGGTTAAATAAGGATACCTTCCTCGCCACTTAAAAGCTTTGTGGCTAATACCTTAATGTCTTAATGTGTTCTTAGGACTTGCAGAAAAAATTATCAGGTTTTTTATCTGTGAAGCAAACTAGATGGGTATCTTCTGGGTCCTCATAAAGTTCCCTCCTTGCCCACCACAAAGTTTCATTTTAGCAAAAGTCTATTAATAATATATTGATAATGACAATGATAATGACAGTGAACAAAATTAACAATAAAACCTTTAAAAACTCTGTAATTTACAAGAAAAAGAATAGCCCGGAGACGAGGAATAGATTTGGTCCCAATAATATGGTCTATGAGATTAATAGGATAGCTAAATATACTGTATATTTCATACCATTAAACAACAAAAATTTTAACATTTTTTGCATTTTCTTCTTCCTTTTTTCTCTTGTTTTTCTTTCAACAAAATGTCTGCTGTAATCTCCAACCATGAAAATTAATACTGGTGATATAGTGTGGCAGTAGATTGATATGAAACCCGATAAATGCATAAAACAAATTCCTGTTCCATTCGAGCTGCCCTACCTTGTACTAATGAAGACATCGCATTGTTTTCTTCAAAATATGTCAACTTTCAGAACTATTAAACCTGTTTCCTTTCGAGAAGACGACAAAAAAAGACTAATCCCTCGGAAAACACACTTATGTAATGAGGAACAAAAAAGCTATGGTGTTGATATAAGCTTACAAAAAAAGAGAGGGATAGTATGTTGGCATGTTTGTCGCGAAGCAAATTATTTCGTTGCGCGAGATAGAACATTAACACCCAATTTGATCGCATAATTTCTTTTCTTCTTTGCAAACAAAAGACCATGGCCAAATAGCGCTGTGGGGGGAATGTTGCGAAAACAGACAGAATACACTGTTTAGAGGAATGTACTCCTAGCTTCGGGCGTAACACGAGACAGACGCCCAAAACCTGCCAAAAATTCTCGAACTAAAAAAACGCTTCTTGAGACGAACATAAATCCTGAACTCTTGTTTGATCAGAATAAATTATTCATACTAGCCTCTGGCGGAGACCAAAAACACACATTGTATTTAATGGCAAAAAAAAAAAAACCGTCGAAAAGATGCCATTGGATTCAACTCGATAGCCACAGAAGATGGTGGCTGACTTTTTTCTGTCTACATTGGAGGATTTACTTTGCCCTTTGTGTGTGTTATTCTGGAACGCTAAAATGCCGAGCATACAATCATGCAATCCCTTCTGAACGGTTTATGCTCTCGGAGGAAACGAGAAAAATAACTATCCAAGAAAAAACAATACAACAGCCCAATTAATTTTCCATTAAGCCCGCTTTGCATTGGAGATGATGCCATGTTAAAAGGTTGCCATTAACAGCGACTCAATGATAAGGAAAAACGCGCCAGTAACACGTGGGATTTAGCTGGAACCATTTCAGAATAATCCGTTACATGTAAATTAATGAAACTTCGTTTTACTGACAACAGTCGAGTGGAAAACATGGGGCCTTAAAAGCCAGGATAACTTTGGCTAATTCGGAACGCATGGATAAACACTCACAAACGGTGGCAAACTAATGGCGCGACCTTTCAGACATAATTCTCTTGAAATCTAATTCTCACCTCGTTTAGTTTTAAGCGTAAACGACAGTACAGTCTGTGAAAGTTGTAAAGTACACACACTTCGTACGATTATGCGTCTCTTTTGCGTTTACAAGAAAGGCGACGAAACTTAGACCGAAGCTAATTGGCCTATTATACGAAGCAAGGCCTTTATTTGCAGAAGTTATTAGTAGAAATTAGATTGACAATACAAGCAGATACGACTAGTTACTCCTCCACGTTACTCACCTGGATTTGAACTATTAAGACACTGCCAAAAGGAAATCTGAAAGGAGAGGATTATGAGACACAGTATTAGTGGTATGGGCGGTGAAAAAGCCGGTTATCTTTTCCATTTCTTCAGGGCATTGCAGGTAATTGTTATGCTGCAAGACTTGCTAGCACAAAGCGACAAAGCGCTCGCTAAAACATATACTGAACAAATGTGAAATATTTTGCTTACCAAATGGCCCGGGCAATGTTTGGGAAGTTCACGGAGTTTCTGATAGCGTAAACTGACGTCTGTTTCGGTATCCAACTGACATAGTAGAATCAAAACAACATACACAGATGTTAGCGGTAGCATTTGAATTCAATTTGCCTACGGTCTAAAATAAACTTGCGTGCGTGTGAATCGCTTCACACGCACAAAGTACAGCGAAATTTCACACTCAACGCTCTGAAAACGATCAAGATGAAGTGTTCATCTACTACGTTAACAACAATGAATCGTTGCTTTTCACTTTACTTGGAGTTGCAATGTCCCGCCGGGCAAGATAAAAGAGATCGTATGTAGGATGAACATTACCTCATTACAACGAAGTTTGCAAGCCCCAAATTCAGCAGCATTTCGACAGCAACTGATGGCTGTAAGATAAAAGAACGGAAATATTAGAGAGGTAAAATCCTTGTGAAGATTTCACTTAACAAACTTTGACAGCAAAGGCCAGCTATTTGACGTAAATCTCAACTAACCCGCAGACCAACATCGAGTCACCGGAAATTTACATTCAATTCAATGCAAGAAGATTCATTCGGATTCGCGTGGTTGTCTTAATTATTTCTTCAGTTAAATCCACAAACCGTGATTAATTCTAACGACCTAAAACCAACAGAACTACCAGTTCACAAAAGGACCGACTAAGGCGAGAGATTAGGCGAAGCGAGAAGCGAACAAACACCAGAATACCTGTGAAGCAAGATTCTAGCGGTTACAAGATGAATAAATAGCACACGGTCAGGTCGAGGATATTGTCGAAAATAATCACGGAATCGTTTCAAATGCAATACCGTACCTTGGCCTCTGATAACAGCACAGGCGAGCCACAATGTGCTAAAGAGCACGAGCATGTTGTCGCGGAGAGATCAAGAGCTGCATGGACTATGTCGAGCCGTTTCCAGTCTAAGGAATATCAAACGATGCATGGTTAGTGTTATAGAAATGATGGAAGAGATGCGCCTCTCAAAAGTAAGCCATTCAACGACCAATCACATCAAACGGCCAATTAGCGGGAAATTGTTGCGAGAGAAAGGGACCAATCAGCGGCGCGTATTTAGTACGACGTGTTACGCTGAGTGTTGTAAAGCAACCCACTCAGTTTGTTTTGGGTTTGTGAGCTGTAATCGGGATAATGGATGAAATCAGGATGTTGTGACAGCTCACAAGGCTAAAAAATTGACCTAGGCTCTTGTTTGTTTTGTACTGTCTGCTTTATTTGGAATTCAAACTGTACTTTCTTTAATGTGGATTAAGGTAGTTTAGAGTGTTAACGCTAAATGAAATCGACAAGCAAGTAGCTGATTTCAAACGAACGCTTAATTCGCTGTCGATCGCGCACGCGACTGCTGTATTTGTACATGTATCTTCGATCGACTTGCGCGCGATATCTTGCCTCCCCAAACATTCGACAAGGTAACATAAAACCGCAAAATCCTGCCTTTTGTAACTTTCAAAAATTGCCAGAGTGTGTTTGTACTTGAAGCTGTCTTTGAGGTTTTCCTGACAATTTTCTTTGCGTGTTCAAAAGATAAGCCTGTCATATCTTGGCTCCTTGTCAAGAAATCCAAATTACGGACTAAAAATCGCTCCAACATGTCATAAGAAAGGAAATTATCGCGAAGTAAATATTCGTCTCGAAAAGGCCTCCCCAATGGCGACAAGTTTCGTGACATTTTGTTAACCGAAGGTGGTCGCGCGACAAATGAAACTTTACCTTGCGATTAACTGTGACAGGCTGTCAAAGTGTGGGCACAAATGCATCTAAAATTGCTTTTAGATTTGGGAGAGGATTAACGTGTTCGCCGCAAAGATATTAATGGCGTATGATGGAAGATATAATGAGCCTATAAGATGAAGAAAAAAAAATGCAAACAGTCCGATAACAATCCATCTTTATTTTTCACTGCCATTAACTGACAAAGAAGGTTTTAACGCATTTGCCCAAAAAAGCGTCATTTGCATAGAAATATTGGCTTCTCACCAACGGCTATTTTTTCAGCCGTGACATAACATAAAATAAAATAGGTATCACCTTTCATCTCTGTCTGCCAAGCAAGCAAAACTTAAAGTTGTGTTTATTTGTTTTGCGAGCGATGTTTATTTTTCATAGTCGAGTTCCTTGGCTCCTTTATATCCAACTTTTTTTTTTTGGCCCGAGGCGATTTGATGAAAAGAGCAGGTTACTGCTTCTTGATAGGTGGGTTGTAAATTGTTGATTCTTCTAGTAAGCTTTTAGGCATCTTTATGAGTTGGTGCAAAATGTTTTGTTCTCAGATAAAAGGCACATTTTGGTAAGTCATGCAGATAAGAGTTTGTATGTATCAATCGACAAGTTGACTTCTCGAAATGGAAATGAGAGACCGATACGAATAAATAATGAATACAATTCTACCTGCATAACTCTAATCTCTCGAAGGACTTTAAATGTACTTTGTTAGATTTCAAATAACTTGTTATTTTGGCCTCGTTAAGAACGAAAATTCTGTTCTAACTGGCTGATCCATCTAAGCGGAGAGCCATCATTTTCCGCACGGCATCGCCATTCAGCCGGATCAGTGCAATTTAATCTCAGCGTGCAAAATGATAACGCAAACATTCGAATATATTGTTTAACACTCGATTTCCTCGGTTGTTTCTAGATTGTCTTGCGTGGCCGTTTAATTCCTTCTGATATAACATGGTTTCGTTTTTTTTTAGCTGGAGGCTCCATTTGTCCACAAATCTCTTAATCTCTATATCCTTCTTTCCGGCTAAATATAATTATTTCTCAGTTTTGTCTTACTATTTCTGAGCACAATAGCACCACGTTACATTTATCCGATTTTGTCTTCGCACTGGCTCATTCACGCCTACCGACATCCTGTTTAACATTATGTAGCCCTGCTAATGGGCTCCTGGCCCTGCCTACTTCCCTCGCTCCTTGGTCCATACCATGCGGAGACACCGTATTAGCATGCAAAGCAAATTTACTGTTCACCGCCAGCCCCCTGCAAAGCCGTATCTACAGGACATAAAGTCGAGAGTGATGTCATGACCGGTCCTCTGCGCTGAACACGCAATAAGATCTGTATTCGGGCCATTTGCCTTTGGTATGGCGGCCTTGACTCGAAGCGCGGGGCAGGGCGGGGGGGGGGGGGGGGGGGAGACGGAACTGTACAGTTGTCGCGACGCACAAGAACATTGATGATATGGATCATTCTCAGATCAGATCAGTCACTTCATTCCTTTAATATTTTTTACAACATTATAGTCATCACTGGGTAGTTGTCTTCCCACTCCATTCAGCTTTTCCCTGACTTCCCTAGCCCTTTGTTTTTTCATCGCTGATACCTTTTTCCAAAGATCACCGATGCTAAGAGTTTGTAATAACATTAACGTACAGGCCCCAGTTGTTCAGAGGCCGGATAACTTTATCCAGTGGATAAGTCACTATCCGACATTTTCAATCTGTGCAAAGATTTCAGTATTTCCTCTTGAACAAGCGAATATACACACTCTAACCACAGTTAAGTTTGGGAGTGTACGAAAACTTTGGACAACGTTTAATGTGAAATATATTTTAGACGCTGAAGAGTGCCTTATCCAGCAGATAAACAGGGGCACCCAACGACAGTTTTCTCTCAGATCCTTTGAAACGTTATTTTAGGCTATCTGGGGTGTTGTTAAAGCTCTGTAGGTTCATTTTAGGCCGCGCTATAATATTTTTATCTGTTCGGTCATTCTAGGGAAACTTGAGTCTTTTCGAAATTACTAGGGCATTTTTGTCCATTTCCCGAAAACCTTAGGTCTTATTTCCTTTCCGAAAATCTTAGCTGACCTTTTTTCGGTACCCGAAACAACATTTTTGTCAATCCGAAAACACTAGGCCTTAAATTTTTCATATCACGAAAATTCGAAGTGAAAATTCCCTTCAGAAAATTGTAGGGGATTAAGGGCCTTCCGAACAGATAATTTACCGAAACGATCCGTTGGGTGCCCCTGAGATAAAGTTATCCAACCTTTGAACAACTGGGGCCTGATGTAATATGCTTTTGAAATAATACTGATGTCGCTAAAGTGTCGGGCGTTTATCGACCGTATCCCTAGTTTGTGAAGTATGGTGTGATAATTCAGCAGTATTCAGCTACACCCTCCTGCATCAAAGAGAATTCCACTGCAACCGTTTACACACTTGTGACATGTCACATACTTATGGAATATTTCCTAATCATCGCTAGGCGCTGGACATGTAATCCAGAGGTACCGGGCTCTACTAATTGGATTTGCAACTTGAAAGTCGACTACCACGTCTAGATTTACATTCTGGGAAGCGTACTTTCGGTTACACTTCAAGCTACGTAGGTAACCCTATGTCCGGCACGAAAATAAGCTCCTTACTTTCAATGCAGCCCCAAGGCTAACAGGTTTGGCTATACACGTACAATGCATATAAGCGTCATAGCGTGCCTAGAAAAGCCCTCACTTCTTCCTTAGTCTTAGTTGTCTTTTGAATCCCAGGTTTGAATCAGCATCAACGTGTGGCAGAAAATGTTTAATCAAGGATTAATCCTGGTTTAATCTGAATTTCCAAAATACGCGATTTGGTGGAAGGTTTTAGCGATAGCAGTACAGCTGCACTGATAAACAAATGGGTGTTTCCGGTAAAATCTAACTTTCCACCATCGGATTAGTGCTCATCAAATTCTCTTAATTGAATTATGAATACTCAAAGTTAAATTTGGAAAAGAAAAAAAAAAGCTTTTGTCCCCTTGAAGCACTAGAAATATTTGATATAAATCCAAGAAGATCGTTGTATGATGTTTTGCCAGTGTTTCAATAATCAGGCCGGATCCAATGCCTGATCCGCAACAAACGACATCAGGTTTTCCATCAAGACCTGCAATCTTGGACAAATCAAACGAAAAATTAAGACCTCCCCTCCCCTCATTTTCAATGATAGAAAAATGGCGCGTTTCGTTTTGCGCGTGAATTTATCATTGATTTTGGGGGAAGGTGGGGTTTAATTTCTTTTTTCATTCTGTCCAAGATTGTGGCTGTTGGTTTTACATATGCCATTTGTTGTTTTTCGTTGTTGTTGTAGTTGTTCGCATCCCGGTAACAAAATAAAGCTTTTTTCTCAATTCTCCCAACAAAAGTATGTAATAGGGCCAGTGAATATTTACACAATGTTTTTTTTTTATTGGTGTAAAGAACATTTCTACAAAAGTTGGACCACGGAAAAGACAATATCAATAACTAAGCATCTTTTTAGCCATCCTTGAAAACCAATTCATACTGACCGATAGTACTTCAGGTCAAGTTGACTGAAGCCGGCGAAAAAAAAATTGTCGTACCAGATACCTGCGTTTTTTCACACAATGACAACAGATATCACTCCAGCTTGCCTGTTTTTAGATGATTCAAGAGTATGTCGGTAAAGGCCCCAGTAAAGCATACTTCTGTTTTCCGATATCTTATATCACACAGAAATAGAGCAAGAGCATGGAAGAAAGGCAAAGGTCAAGGCTTTTGGAAATTCAATCCAAAAAATCAGCGAACAGCTGATAAAATTAGATGATACAGGCTTCAGAAACCTTACCTCAAATAATGGTCGTTTTCTTTTAATGATTATTTTATTTATTTGTTTAGTTTTTCTTTGGGCAGAGGAAGTTTAACAGTTCTTGCTTGCCGTTGACACTCAGTGATTTTATTTTGGTGCCTTTGAACGAAAAACAAAAACAGCCCAGCGTTTTGTCAAACACAACCGGCACTCTTTGTGTAACGCGAAGAGGAAAAAAACGCTCTTTCTTCGTCCCGAAATTAAATTGAACTCATTGAAGATGGCATGAAAAACATGTTACCGACAGACATGAAGGATTATACTTATTTGCTGGTTATGTTACAAGCTTAAAGCTAGGGAAAGAATCAAGTTTCTCTATCCAAATACATGATATGAATTAGCAAAACTAATTTAGCAGCCATTAGATTTTGCTGACAAGAGGCGCGAGGAAAACGTTCAGTCGCGCGCGCCCTTCTCGTGCCTCTCGCTCCACGCAGGCTTGGAAAAGCTAAAAGAAGGATGTGAATGGTTCATCATAAAATAAAACTCATTTTTGATTGACACTTCCCCCCCCCCCCCCCCCTTTCCCCTTCCTCTCCAAATGAAATCTTATTTTTGTTTTTCTGGTGCAGTCTATCTCTAGTGAATTAAGAAATGGAATCAAAAGATGATGAAAGAATCAACATCAGTGAATGAAACGAAAAATTTTAACGAACACAAAAGACTCGTAGAAAACCTGAAAAGTAACAGAGCAAAAGTTGGGGGTCGGGGGGTCGGAGAGGAAAGAAATAGCAGGAGAAATTTAAGGCTGATCTGCTTTGGTGGAGTGAAAATTCAGGGGCTGATAGGTTATCTTGCATTTGGAATTTCACCAACTTTGCAATCTGAATATTTCTGACCGGAGCGTTTTACAGACGCAAAGCCAATTACGTAAAAATACAATATCACTTACACTAACTTGTATAAAAAAAAAAGGTTTTTTGTGGGATGATAAAAGACAACTGATCGGCTTAGGTTTATCAGACAGTCTTTAGAGCGCGGCCATGCCTACACTGAGGTACCCGCCTGTGATTCGAGATTTTTCAGCCAATGTGATACACTTGTTTATCCTGCCTACCAAGGGCGGAAATTGCTTCCAAGCCCAGCATGTAAATATCACCTTAAATAACCGTAGTTACAGCCACAACCACGGGCTCAGTTTGACATCTCGCCTTGAGATTGTGGTCAGACGTTCTTACCCTGTACCCTGGGTTAGACATTTCCTGTGAAATTCCCCACCCTATTTAAGCTTGAATAACAACTGAGTCCGCCAATATTGCGGACTGTTTTCACTCGCTGCACAGACTGCTTATAATAATCATGGCTTTACAACGAATACTAAAGAATCTTTCATCACGGCTTTTCTTAGGCCCCCATTATCATAATATCAATAAGGAAGGGGAAACGAAAATGTCATTAAATATGCCAACCTCGTAAATTTGACAAGAACTGCCAGAAACATTGCAGACAAAATATCTTAAAACTATGATGAACCACATGAAAATTGTCACGAGAGGCAATCCATCTATCACCTAAACAGTAAACAGATTTTTAAGGTAAAACATATGAGAAAATCAGTGTTCTCTCGGGCTAAAAAACATCCTGAGCCGCCAAAATTAGATGTGTTCTGATTCCACCTTCAAACAGGATTTTTCCGGTCATTGTATATGTATCAAGTTAGCCGTTACGTGGAGGTTTTTAATCCGAGGATTTTTGTAAGTGAATAACAAGTCCGGGACAAGAGATTACTTTTAAGAGCCGTTATTTTCTCTTATTGTAACTCTGGCCCTGAATTAAGAAAACTAACCGGCTGTACGAGTTGAAATATTGGCCCAAATCAGTAAATTGCTTTTTGCCGAAGTGTCAGCCTTGCAATCAGTTTGGTTTAAGAAAGCATGGCCATTGCAGCCAGTGGCCGTCAGGTGACCGCTTAGTAGAGGTTCAACTGTATGTGACTTTTTTGTCTCCGGCTCTGCGTGACTGAACAAGCTAGTGTGATGTCAATTGATCTTCCTGATCCTGGGGCTCTATAAAATTGTAAAATTTCCAGCCCGGGGAAGGACAGTTTAAGTGAAACTCCGTAGGTATATGTCTGAAGCCACCCCTTCTCAGCTCGGGGAAAATACTGAAGGTGCATTACACCGGTTGATGCCAAGAAATGACAACAAGGAAGATCAGTTTTATACACCGTTTGGCATTTTCGAGCACACGAGAAAAGGAAGGATTTGGAAAGCAGGGATGCGCTTCAGACATCAGCAGGAGTTCATACGTCGGCGATCGTCTCTTCAATTATTTACGGGCACAATGACAATGAATGAAACACACAATTGAAAGGCCGAACTGAAACGCTTAGAAAACGCGTCTTGAGCGATCTAAAGCGCATACGTACGGCGTTGCTGGGCGTGGCATTGGAGCTGCCGCTAATTACCGTTCACTGCACACCTCTGATTTAACGTCTCGACTTGGATCCAAAACCTGTTTGTACTGCTTTCCTCGGCTGAGATTTTCAGCGTTTTCCCTGAATTCTGACATTTTTCAACAAAATGTAAAATAAGCCCTAAATCCTGCTATGTCAGAAAAACAGGAAACTGGCACTATTTTGGTATAATCAAGTCTGGCCGAGAGAAGCTTTAAAATAAACATACCTGGATTGTTGTAAGTCACTTTGCTTTCGTTTTCTTTGAATTATGCTGTGTATCTCTCTGAATCCTTGTGTATAACACGTTCCTCCTGATCTCAACCGTTTCAGTTGGCGTAAAACAAATTTGTCAAAGGTTACGATTTATTGCCAGAAGAATTCGACAATTTATTTGTATGAGCAGAATTTACATTTTTAAGACATTGATTAATGGACACCTTGAGAGACATTCACAGTTTTCCCTGAAGGCAATTTTGTGATTAAACTACTGAATATGAATTGCACTGTCTTCTCGCGTTCAGTGTTACTTCGCGAGCTGATTTTCACAGCAATCTTTTAATTAGTGAGGAAAACTTCAGTTTTTCAATATCTGAGATCTGAGTACTGTACGATTTTTTTCAGAGCCGCTTTAATCATCGTAATTTGAAAAATTTACACATTAAGACGGTAATTTATAGAAAGCTATTAGCTATGTTTCTGGGGGCAATTTTCAAGTGTCCAGACGGGCTGTAATTAAAATGATAATTTTCTCCTGTTAACTAGAAAAAGCGTCGTGCTTTTGCACATATTTACAATAGCACCTCAGTTGAACATTGACCTTGTTTAAAATTTGAAACAAAGGCTATATTGTAGCGACATAGATTGTTTTTTTTGCCAGTTTTCGCTTTTTGTTTCTGAGATTGGGTTTGTGAGTGAAGTTATTAAGACGGAAACCGAACATTGGTAGCTACATTTTGTTGCAAAACTTCTTTTTTAATCTGAGCCATGACATTCAGTGATAATTTCTGACGTGGCTTTGCTATTTAAAGTTGATCTGAAGCTGTCACTTGAAAGGGACTGCCGTTGCTGGCTAGACAACAGAATTAAAAGTTACTGAAAAATTGATGAGTACATTGTGTTGAATTGTCTTGGTAAATGCTTAACACGCTGTGCTAAATTTGTCACAATCAAATGTTTAAGACTTGCAAATGCCTATATGTAAAATTTAAAAGCAGTATGTGGTGCATTCAAGCGATTAGAATCTCCCAGTTAGAGCAGAGCTGGTCCACGGAGATAGAATGCCAGTTCTACTTGGGGCAGCTCAACTCTTTTCTGACTACAGGAACCAGCTTTGTAAACTTTTTAGATTAAATCAATATTTGTTAGACTGAGGGTGTTGATGGTTATATGGCCGATCAGGGTTTCTGAAAGAACAAAAACGTTATCTTAATGTTGTAAACTAATTTCCAATCATCGACATGGCAGTTAAGTGCATTCAAGTCGAACGTAAATCGCGGTTTACGACGCTAAAAGCTATCCCTACTTTAGGACCAATGACAGTTGAATATTCATCAACTGACGCCTGAATGTTTGCCATCAGTCTTTTAATTTCCTCCCGTTAAAACTTTATTTCTCTGTTAGGGTTGCCAGGTAACCCAAGGGTTGCTAGGTAACCCTTTTGAGTCCTTATTGATGTTATTTACTTATATGGAGGTCCAGTGTAGAGCTCGCCTTAGTCCTCGCTCGGCTATGTTTTCTCAACATTGCATCCCACCAACCAGGGACCCGTTTCTCGGAATCTTTTGATAAATTGTGGGCCCGATATAAGTTTTTGCCAAACCTGTGCTTTATCGATTGGTGCCAATATCTAGTACAAACATCAATAAATAATTAATCCGTTTCTAGTAACAAGTATTGTGTGCACAAAAGCGTTCTCGTGGCCGGTAAGTTAACGAGTAATTTCATGTCCCTCGATCAAAGGATGTACACACTGCACATGGCCGTACAAGGTAAATTCACACCCAGTAAATCTACATTAACATTGAAAAGCTTTCTTAAAATACGAATTTCATTATATGTACAAGAAACAGTCCCCAGCTTTCAGCCCAAGTGGTTTAAGCGAATTGTTGGATAAACAAGGGGGGAGGGGACGGAGGGTGGAGGGAGGTGATACAACTCCAAGGAAATGTCCGGTTTACACTTAGTACACAACAATGACAAAAATGCATCTTTTCCTCAAAGAAGAAAGAAAGAATTTAAGGCAGCTACTGAAAAATTAAACCTGGGTTTACTGAACTTTATCTGCTCAACTACTGACCAGATTTTCATTCATATTTCCGCCCGCCTTTTCTTTGACATTTGTTAACAAAAGGGGCATTCTTATCTCTTGTGTTGAGGCCTCGTGTTCATATCACAGTCTCCTAAACTACTAAGCTTAAGAGGTTGGATATTGGAGATGTATTTCACTTCGCGCGCGCATGCTCAAAGTTTCATTGATGTGGACTATGAAAGGACAGGAGCAAACACGAGAATTAAGAAAAAATACGATCACTACGTACACACATAACTGCAGACGGATTGAATGGGATCCGATTGCTTCTGAAGGGCCAAGAGTTTTACAATTTGTGACACACCTGGCAAGAGAATGAATTTAAAAAGAAGTTTGGCATGTCAAAAACGTATGAAGCTCTATGTAGGTCACGTGAACGTTTTGAAAATACCAAATGTTCGAGGAATTTCGCTACGGTTTAACCTTTTAATCGTTTAACTGGTGAAATCTGGCAAAGCACCGAAGAATTATGCCCAAAAGCGCTTTTTTTAATCCCTGTAACGCCAAATTGCCGCCACGCTACCAAAATCGTTGTTTGCGGCTCAAACAAGAACTTCTTTGAATTGGAGCTTTCTTTCGGGAATTCGCTGTAAACGAAATTTTGAAAGTTTACACTACTCGTTTTCTCTTTGATCGATTGATTAACTGATTGACTGTTTGAGTGCAGTGATGGATTGATTATTTGTTTCGATTTTCCTTCTTTTGTTTTTAGGCTTTGTGGACCTTTTAGGTCCTCTCTTTCTACTAGGAAAATTTGGAGTTAATGTAACGTTTGAGTGATGTAGAAATTTTCACCACCCAGAAACAATTAGGCCAAATTTTCCTCCTGTTTTATCGGGAATATTTCCTATTTTGGGGGGCATAACTCGAAAAAATTAATTGGATTCGATTTTAGACCTGTAGACTCGCATTTGCAGGATCTCTTCCTACTGCATCACCTGATTGTCCAAAACATCTCACGCCGCGAAAACTGATGACGTCAGAAATGGTACAACTGGCTTTCCCCCAACGCAAAACGGAAATCCGCGCCCAGCCGTTTTAAGAACTTTATATGAAAAGAGCACAGGAAAGGAGCTCAAAGGGGAAGACAAAGCTTGGTAATTAACGAACAGAGCGCCGACTGAGAATTTTAGTGTTTGAAGGACGGCGGCAGAGTGAGAATAGTAAATCTACAATGAAATCTTAATCTTAATCTTTACTTGCCTGTGTATTTTAATTTGAAATCTTAATTCCATCTTTAATGACGGAGATCTGTGGCTTAGAAGAACATCGACAACCTTCACCGGAGATGACTCATGTAGACAACTTCAGAACTATTTACAACTGTGAATAAAGCCTTATTTATTTTAAAGAGAGCAGTTTGCAGGTTGGGAATGTATATATATATATTCACGCGTCAACTTTTGATCGCACACATAAGGCTGATTTTTCAAACGTTTTAAAGGCCACGTGAGATTCCTTCACAAAAAGGCGTCACATTTCAAACTTAACCAATGAAAAACATCAGTTTATATACCATGCAACTGGACATAAACCAATGTTACAGCAATGTTTCTCTCTTGGGAATAACGAGGATCTGTCGAACATCAACGAAACCACTCGAAAGCTGACGGAAAGAACCGAAAAGGAATGAGCAGACGTGGCGCCACAAATCCAAACCTCGTGGTTCGAGGTAAAAACAGTCTAAGCCATGTAATCTTCGCGCTCCTCATGGAAACCAACAGTTTTTATCTTGTTGTCGTAATTTCAAATAAAGTGTCAACAAGACAAAGCATTCGATCACGCAACGACAAAAACAGTTTTACCTTGAATGCAAATGTGTTCTTTGATATGTAAATTCTAGAGTTCATGTGTCGAAAATATCTTCTCAGTATCATGCTCTGTCCTTAGACAATAAACTTTATTCCACCTGACCTTTATCTAGCCGTGGATACCAGCAGGGAGACTAGTACCAAGAAAGGCGGGGGGGGGGGGGGGGGGAAGGGGAAGCACGCATAGGCTGTTGGGTTTTCTTCAGCCAACAGAAGGACAGAAACTTTACCTAGGAAGTCAGCAAGGCAAAGAAACCTTGAAGCATGTTATGAGTAGCGAGAAACAGTATCTTGGGGTATCAGTCACAAGACAATTTAGCAATAAAAACTTGTGATTTGTATCTGTGTGTTTTGCAGTTTTACTATGCAATCTGTTTCTCAGAAATCATTTTGTTCCTAATAACTTCAGAACGGTTCATCAATTAGAAGATGTACGCAATGGATAGTCAACATTTCATTTCTTTCAAGAATTATTATTACTGTCTAAAAGCCAAGAAACAAAGTATAGAAGAGTCATCAGTTAGAGTTGTTCCACCAAATGTGATGCATCTGGAAAGTCTCTAGAAACGAGAGTGGACGCTGCTTTAGATAATTAAAGCGAGTCTGGGACTAACAGATTAACAAAGTTTCCCCATGGTCAAGGTGGTTAAAGACCGTGTAATTTTATTGTCTTTACCGGCTTAGTACAAATGTGCACGTGCCTTGAGAAACAATAAGGCATGCGTCTTTCCTGACAAAAGTTTCCTTGAGACATGCAGGGGGTCCGCCAGTCTCTGACGAACAGACCTGTCTGGTGAGTTTATGGATCTTTTGGTCTTCGGCATTCTGCCGGGGAAACGTTGGAATTAATGTTAATGTTTCAGCAAGGTAGAAATTTTTAATACAAAGCCGGAAGCAATTGGTGGGGTAACAGCATATTCACCCGAGTTGGCTAGTGAAAAATCCTTGTCTTTTGGCTATTTATGGATTTATATAACTCCAACACTTTATTGTTCAATTGTACTCCAAGCTCTTTCCTTGCTGACTAGCTGACTCACAAAAACTCTCGGATCACCAAAACTGATAACGTCACAAGTGATGTAAATTAGGTACACTGTACCCCCAAATCCGTAAAAACACGACCAGTAGAACTTTGTGGAAAAAAAAGGTGCCAACGACGTCACGTGACATCCTGGCTAAGTAGAGCTACATATCTCATTGAATTGCCTCTTAATTGTTTACTTAAAAAGTGTAAGGGCTTTAGTAATTACTTTTGCGGTCTTTGAATTAAAAGACCAGAGAAAAATTATTGTTCAATAACTTTCAGCGTGATACAAGGAGATCAGAGAGCAACTCACCAGGAGGGAACATTTTTATGGATTTTGTTTCACCGCGAACTGCATTCTAGAAGTTTCTGTTTCTTCTAAAGGTGACTGAAAATTTATTAACAAAAAAAACGGGATATTGCAACTAAATAACGACCAACGCGAATCACGTTCTCCTGCAGAAAAATTTTGACTACAGATTTCAACGAAAAGTTTATTTTTTATACTAATATTTTTCTGCAATTTGCCATACTGGGAATAACGTTGTTGTGTTTTGTCGCTTGCCCGTTGGGCATAAAATATTTTATTAATTAAAAAAATGTTCATACTGTCACGTCTTAACAAATTGCTTCCTGTATCAACGGGATCATATGGCCGTGAACTTTGTAAAAGCCATTTAACCCTCTGGTTATAAAACGACTCAGCAAAAAATTTAGAGCACAGACAAATATTCCCCGCCTCTGAATTTGGGATTTACCGTACAAAAAAATTATTATTTTCAGCTATGATATTCTCTTCAAAAAACTCAAGAGTAAATCTTTGCAATAAGTATAGTAAGTGGACTGCGAGTTGCTTCGTTGACCAGTACTTTAATCCTGCTTGTCCTTTATCGAGTTGATCCACGGCTTATTGCCGGTATTAGAACTCGATTTTGAGCGCGAAAAGGAAAATTGGATCCCTTCGATTGGAGGGGAAAAGGGTGCGACTGTAGTTTGCACATTTTGAAAGCAAAAGACCACAAATCGTACAAATAAACCATTTGCGCTACAGTTGAAAAAGTGCCTGATTAGAAATAGCCTGCAAGCAAGCTCTCGGGGAAGAGGAGGGGTTTCTTCTCCCCTCCCCTCCCCTCCTCTCCCCTCCCCTCCCCTCCCCTCTCCTCCTCTTCCCCGAGAGAAACATTTTGTCAGTTTCATGTAATATCAAAATAATTTGATTGCATTTTGCATGCTATTGATGGAGTGGAGCATATAAATTGACATCAGGAAGTGCTTTGAACTCTATTATTACTGAATCAAGACCATAAGATCCTGTTTTCTTTAACGAATTAGAAACAAAACCTTAACCGGCTTGACTTGGTCATTCGGCTTAAGAGAACCTTAGCCACAATTTCGGGATAAAAAAGGCTTCACATACCCAGAAAGTTTTCCTTGTTCCACTGTCAATACTACTGTGTTGTTTGTCGATACCAACTCTATATCGTCCGTAGCCTGTGGGCTGTGAACAGGCTACGGTAGGGGATAGAACGAAAGAAAACACCGCGAGCGAAGCGAGCCGGGGGGGAACTGTGCCCCCCTCGGCCAGCTTCACTCGGCTCGCTTCGCTCGCGGCCTTTTCCTTCGCCCTATCCGGCCACGGGAGCCTGTTCACAGGCTATATTCGCACCCTAGGCTATACCCCAGGCTATATCCACACCCTATTGCGTCCTTGTGGCATAATTTGGGGCGTGATTTTTTGGCGCACCGCCGTACCCAAGATTCAAAGATCGAGGTAGAATCGTCGATCAATTCAATGGGAGAAACGAAAGGTTTCGTATTTCAAAGTCTTGAAAATTGAGCGATTTCCAAAACACTCCATAAACGTTTACAGTTTCAAAATCTTCAGCCGTGCCCAAAAAAAAAGACTTTTAGCGACGGGCTGAGTTGCTCGAAGCATGGTTAGCGCTAACCAGTGGTTAAGAGGTATTTTTATAGGTTTTAAAAAACTATAGGTTTTAAAAAACCTATAAGTTGTCATGGTATTTTACCCGGGTTAGCGCTAACCATGGGCAACTGGGCCCAGTGGTCAAGTTAGATTTTAAGAGCGTTGAAAATGTCAGATTCAACTTTTCGTGAAGTTCTTAGTAAACTTAACTGTTAAAGCGCGTTTTCGATGCTTGTTCGCAAAAGGGAAAATCAGTAAGCAAAACTGATTGAACGATGTCTCCGGCTGCCTTTTCTTTTTGCAATACTGAACCGTCCAACTCATGCAATTAACTAGGTAACGCTTTTAATGAAAAACGGTAAAATAATTCCCTTTGTAGCTCTCTAGTTTAAATAAGGTCACCGGTGGAGTGGACAGCTTGCTTTGTTTAAGAACAAAATATTAAGCTGGCCACGGCTGACAGGTTCACTAGACCTGTATCTTTCAAAAGCTCTTTTTTCACTGGACCCTGATAACCTGCAGCTACATTGTTTTTAGGGTTGGGAGCATTGTTCTGTTGTTCGTCCTTTTCTTCTCTCGACCAACCATAGAAACCATATAAAACGTTGCAAACGGCGCAGGTCGCTCCCAGTAAATAAGCTAAACTCGTGGCTCAACACCGTCGTTATCTCAATGCCTCGCTTATAATTAAACCTTTTTTTTTTTATTCGGCACTTCGTGCCTCGTTCGGAAAGTTTTGCTTTCCGAAGAAAATTCGTTGCCCTCTGGGCAACGATTATTGCGCTCGCTGTCAGATCAGCGTTTGTTGACTACAACTTAAACATTCCTGTAACATTGGTGGAAACCGATCGAGGGATATAGAAGGATAATATGGAAGCAGAAAACGGTTACAATTCAGAAGGATTATATTTTGCCAACCTTTGCTGTGCACATTAAGATTAACAAAGTGAGACGTGCCTTGTACGATCGAATAGAATTCCTCCTGATCCTGTGTGTGAATAGTTATTAACAAAGTCACGTGGATTTCAAACGGGGGATGCGAGTTTTATCACACAGAAAATAAATCTGTAATCTTGGTCGGCTTGGACGAAGAGTTTCGATTTGTGTTATTTTTCTTCAACTGAAAATACAACCGGAAAAAATGAAATGGCTGTTTTCAGGCGTTGACAAACGATCGAGATGTGAAAGTAATTTGTCCTTTGGATGTCACATGTAAGATTTTTACTCACCAGCTTTCAATTTGTGGTTTAGGTTCGGGTCAGTATTATAAACTTGTTTTACTGTTTTCCCCGATTAACATTAAATGACCAATGTCTGTTGAAGTGTTCAGTTGAATTTGCATCTCGATATTGCAGTTTGCGTTTAAAAGACACACCAACTGATAGCAGAGAATACCTGAATATTTAACCATAATTTAGGGCTGTTGTTAACAGAAGGTTTTCCCCACTTCATCAAATAAGATCAGCTATTACTATTACGGAATTATAAAACTTAGAAACAAGATAAGCTTAAAAAGTACTGTACATACCAAATGAAGCTACAATGGAACACCGCGTGTTAAGACAATTCAACTCTTCGTCTTCAGCAAATGATCCTCTTAGCTTACCAGAAGCAGATATAACAAGAAAGCAATTGAAATCGAAGATTGACAGCAGCTATTTCCTCATATAAAACTTAGCAATATGTTCCTAAATGAACACTTGAGTGACACGGCATGTCGCCGGTACTTGTCCTGAAAATAATGGCTAACCAGAGGAAAGCTGAACAAATGGATTATTCTTCCGCTGGTACATATCAAACTGTCAACATTTTTAACAACTCCAGACACGAAGACGACAAGGAATGACCCTTTTCCAGTGCACCTGCCTTGTGTTCCCATGGAGCTCGCTCGACCGCACACCGTCACACGATCGATATTAGCTGCATTCGAACTTTCATGCCGTAATTGAGAAATTTTGGATCGCAGTTGACAAACACAAAGAAGATTAGCAAACGAATTTAAGGCCTGACTTTGATCGCAGAAATGAACAATGGCTTTTTGTTGTCATTTTCGGCTTCGTTATGAACTAAAGTTGATATAGTTTACATTAACAATTTATGAATTTTCCTCCCACGTGAAATTTTGTTTTTGCTCATAAGCTTTAAATAACCAGAAAATGTTGCTGTTTGTCCAAAGTCAGCCCCACATTCGATATGTTTATCTTAATATCTCTATTCCGCCTTATGTCATTTTTTGTTCTTTTTAAGCAAACTTTGACTAACCTGAAAACTCATATCTATTAATTAAACTGACAACGGCGTTGCCACAATTATAAAACACTTCACAACGGGTATATACTGATCTAAATAACAAAGAATTCTTTACGCGGTCACTATCATTTCAACTTTGTCTTCGGCCAACTTTCAATTACGATTTTGTGTTACATAATTGGTTTGCTGAAAATGGGATCCCGGTAGGGGGCAATATAAGAAAAAGATCAACTTAACATACATTTGCTATTGAACTCTAAACTTAAAGACGAAAATTGGGAGGAATACTGTTGCAGATGTTGAAAACTGAACAGGCTTAGCTCTTACGCCCTTAAGAAATTTCCTAAACTCCCAAAAGGTTAAAAAGCATTTGGCTATAATTTTAACCTTGCTTATAACACCCTTCTTTCCTTTCCAAATGGGTGATAAATCTCTAACCAAAGGGTCGCGCCGACATTTGGTCAGTTTGAAACGAAATTTTTCTTCATTTTAATTCTGTATTCTTCATCAATGAAAATATACTTGGAATGAAACCCGAAATACGAAAGATGTATTGACTTATGGTCATTTGCAAACATAATTCGAAGACTTTCCAGGTTTTTGCCGATCGCAGAAAGTGTTATTTCGAAGTCACGGATCGGTTCGGCGGCTTCCATCAGTTTAATAAACGGATACGCACACATGTTTGAGGTAACAACCAGTATCGTGTCAGTTGACCAAGAGCTTCTTTATTGCGTTTGAATAAGACTTTGTCTGCACAAATATTCGAATTACATGAAAATTGTCGCCTTCATGTATACGAGTGCCCAGGGCCTTTTTTGTATTCTTGACGTCTGCCAATTTCTAACTGATTAACGATTGGAAGAGTGAAAATAAAAGCAAAACAAACTTGGGATTCTTAAATTCACATGTCACGTTCCAAGTTCTATGTTTCCTTTTGTTAGACATATTTTTTTAGATGGACGGATGAAGTTTGTAACTTCTGAAAATGTTTTTGAAAAGCTGTCTCCGGAACAACCAATATGACGCCAGGATGAAGAATTGCAACGACATGACGCCCACTTCACACGAAAACGTCCTTGGATATCTCCGTTGGTTTTAGACATAACTTGTGCATTACACTGAGAGCCCCAAATCACATGTCATTTGACGGTATGTGGCTGCCAAAAAAGGCAGAGTTATGTCAGAAAAAGTAAACATTTAATTAAAAATGGAAATTAATCTCCTATAACGACAGGCTGTGCATCGGTAGTGAAAGAGCGCGCTGCAAGTGTATTGACTTTTACACTTGGTTAAAAAAAATGAACGACTTGCCAAACTGTTTAGAAATAGGATTTAGTTTTCTTTTGTGAAGGTGCAAATTAAAACCCAGAATCCTCATTTATTTATCTGTTTGTCAACTCTATTCTTTGTATTTTACAAACGTTAGGGTCGTTAGGTGACGTCGTTTGATAACGCACTTAAAACAAAAAGCATTTACACATAAAACTGAAATTTATGAGCGAAAAGATATAGGAGGTTTGTATGACATCTTAGATAATTTTCAAGTGCATGAAACATTTCGTAAATTAATGTGTATATATCTAACCGGATTTTTGAAAACGAGTCTGCTCAAGTCTTTGGTCTCCAAAATTGCCAATATAAAGACGCAAGGTTCCATGGTCTTTTTCCCCCCTCTTTCTTCCTTCTTTTTCATCATTCTTAACCTCCTCTAGGCCATAAAACCGTGATTCGGTGTCATTTCACGAACAGCACTCAAGCTTTCATCGGCCACCTTTCCAATCACTCGGGTGGATATAAAGGTTTCTTATTAGAATAAATTAAAATGACATGCGCAATGGAATAAATTTTGCTGTGCAAAAGGTAAGAGAAAAGATGGCTCGCATGGAAGAGCTGTTTACTTCATCTGGTATAAAAAGAAGGATAGGATATAAAAACTTCATTTTAACCTCGTTTCCTACACCCCCCTGATAATTTTAAGGTGATTTTGAAATAACCAAGGGTGACACAGTACACGGAAACAGCGCTAAGCCCAAACATGACATCGACATTCATATCCTAGCAGTATGCAGGATGTTTGTCCCTAGTTTAATGGCCTTAGCTCCCATGAGTCTACTACAGCTCAGAGGTAGAGCATCCGAACCAGTAATCAGGTCACAGTTTCACTCGGATTTAGTGACTGACTTAAAAAAAATCTATCAAAGTTTTAAGGTGTTCAATTTCTTGGGTCCCTTGCAGCATCTTATCACAATTTCTTGGGAGAAATGGCTTATGTATACCATTAATGAACTGGTCTTAAAGGGGAAGTGTCATGGGGTCAAAAATGGTGAAATAAGACCTTCACTTAGCTATAAAATAATTCTAGAACAACGAGAAGGAAAAAATTAACTCACTTATTGAAAGGAACAACTTGTTATCTGTTCTAGCGCATTTTGGAAACAAAAATGCGAAAACTTGAAAAACGTTAGCCTAGCATTTTTCAAGTTTCAGTCCACTCAGACCTACCCTGTCTCTGGCCAGAGGCACTAATCGACAGTTTTATTGCACTGGGCCGAGTTGTTCAAAGCCCGATTAAGCTAATCCTGGGTTAACGTGAACTTTGATTCAAGTGTATTCACTAATCCGTAAGGATTCGTGCAAAAGATTTTTGTCCCTCAGTTTTGCCTTAGACTTTTCTTTACCATTAGATTAAAACGAGCCTTTAAAATAATCTTTAATGAGCGAGTTGAAAACCTCGGTTAACTTTTAATCGTGGATTAGCATTAATCGGTTTTCGAACAACCCGGCCCTGGGGGATAATTTACAACAAAATTAAACAATTATATTTTTATTTCTGTTGACCGACAAAAATGTTGGGGTTTTGAAATCACATCGAATTCTCGTGATACCTCCCCTTGCTACTTTATACTTGCCAGAAGACTTAATTATCTCGTACCCATATCTTCTCGCTCTCGTAAGACAAACATCTGGGTACCAGATTACCCATGGACCCAGCTGCGACGGGCGTTTGCAGCGGACCAACTTACCCTCAACCATCAAAGAGAAGCAGAAACGTTTGAGAAAAGTAATATGTGGACCAAGAACATCAGAAACGAGACAAAACAAATGACGACCAGAGAAAAAGAACAAGACCGTTATGACTACAATTGGAGAAAACTATTGGAACATGGGAACCTAGGAAGGTCACTATGGCAGAACAAGAAAAATTCTTAGATCTCTCCCCACCCTCACCCTCTTCTTTACGAACACCCAAAATATCGTGTTTAAAACGAGGTCTGAAGAATTGTGTGGCTTCGCAATACAAGCCCATTGGGAAATGTTTTACTGAATAAACCTCAGAGATAATAACGGTAAAATGTTGAGAAGTTAACTAAAGCTTTCTTCAATTGAAATGTCGCACTACAGGAACATAAAGTTTACAATTTCCCTGCGTGACTAAGAATATTCTGAGATCATTATTGCGCCCTTTCTATTACTGGACCATAAAAACTAATTTAGTCTGAGGAGCGAAGTAGTGATAAAAATATTACACATGTTGTTGCGCGGAATGTTTGATACCTAGATGGCTTTAGATAACCCGATAAAACGCAATAATGGATGACAAAACAGTGTCCATTTTTTTTTTTTTTGCAAAAAAACTTTCCATTTTTATTTCGTTCCATCTATCTTGCACAGTGTTAGATCTGCAGGTATCTCGACTCCTGTTTTCTTTCCCTCATCATCACAGTCCATTTCTCCCAGTAAAGATGTGGGTCCCATATCCTAGAATAGGGAGCTTAAGCAACGACGACGGCGACGGCAACGACAACGCCTCAAAGCAATAGGTTTAATGAGCAAAAACAGTCGCTCTGCACGTGCGTTCTGAATTTTTGTAAATTTTTGCCGTCCTCCGCAAAGCAACAACGTAAAATGACCAAATTCAAGGTTTTGTGGAGAACGTGAGCGCTCGACGGTGAATTTTTTCATTCTCTTTCTTAACTCGAACGCCGCCATGCCAATTTGGTTCCTGGGTAGTTCGTTGTTTTAGTACAAGTTAGATGGGTTGAAATAATCGCGAAGTAGCACAAATAAAATGTAACATTTTCAGGTAACGTTTGGCATGGTAACAAGGGCAGTTGAAAGAGTGTTGGCACAAACCAGAGCAGATATAGTTTAGAACTCACTTGGGTAAGGTCTATTTTACATCAACTTGTCCCTAAAGCGAACGAATGGTCCGTTTGAAACTATATCATGATACAAGATGCTGCGCAATTCCTTGCCCGAAAAAGGAAACGTACGATTTACTGACTGCAGCAACATCAAGCTAAATCACAAGTTAATCTTTCGTTTTTTCCTCTTTTTCCGTTCAGCTTCCTCGGCAAGTTTTTTCTGCAACTCCTCTCGTCTTTGAAGTTCCATGTCCTGTAAGAAACAAAACGGTAAGTGTCAACAAGACAAAAGTGATTGATAAATTTGTTACTTAGTTTTTGTGTCAATAAGGCCGTTATTTTATACTTATCTGCCGAACATCACGTGACTCTGGCTAGAGCAATAGAATTTCTTTGCCGTCGGTTGGAAGCCGTTCCTTAACGTTGGTTCCCCTATAATTTCATTAACAATAGCCTTGATTTTTTGGCACGTCGAAGACTCAGAAGTAGACGTTGTACCTGGGGAGGGGATGTTCAAGGTTCAATTTTGACTGCTAAATAATTTGGCGTTGTTGAGTCCCCAGCTCCGATTCTAGACAGACGATGGGTGACAAAATGGAACTACAGCAACCATCTGCAAAAAGAAGGTTTATAAATGCACCTCAGTTTATTTACACTTCTCTTACCTTTGAGGGTGAAACTGCTGGTGATGACTTCCCAGACTTTGCAGGTGAAGTGACCGGAGTTTTTCTAGGGGACCCCCTAGGGGAGGTAGTTGAAGCTTCGTCGTCCTTCCCTAGTCCTAGGAGGGAGGGTGGGGGCAAATCGGTCCATGAAGGGGCACTGGGACCCCCCACAGCTCCGTATGCTATTGAACCAAAAATCTCATCAGCGTCATCGTCGTCGTCATCAGGCTCTGAAGGCACAAACAAACAAACAGATAACAAGTGGCTTATTGGCTTGTTTATCAATATCAACGACTTTCTAAGGAGGAAGGTGATAAAAACAGAGGAAAACGCCAGGAAGGGAGACATTGTTTTGATGTACCATGAAATTCTCAAACAAACATTTAGTAATATGTTGGGAGAATTGACATTTTAGTTTGGAAGCAAAAGACCCCCTTGCCTTTGAGAGTGGATAGGACGTCCTCGAACCAACATTGGGAAACAAATGTTCTCTGATCAAGCAATAGATCTCTAGCATGATGTTCCTCATTACCTGAAAGATCTCAGTACATTTCTTTTTCCAAAGAAGTAAAACATTATTTACTGTCAGAACAATACTAAGTCGTTTCTCTTCCTTGCCGCTCCTTTTGTTTTATTACAATTAACTCTAAACAGGTATTAAGGGCTAACTCGAAAACCATGCGGTTCCTTTAGCCTCTAGGCTCCAATTAACAATTACGCTCTTTGCTATTTTTTCCTAACTAACTTATATTGTATATAATACTTCTTGTAATTAATCAAAGTGTGGGTCAAGAAAAATTACTACTACGTTATCTCTCGGAATGGTTCAATCGTGGGGTCACACAATGATCACTTGCTGTCTCCAAATCAAATAAGGGCTACAAACTCGATAAATTCTTAGAAAATAGAGCGGTTTTCAATTGAGTGTTGTAAAACCAAAACCAAGGTAATTTCTTTGGCTAATCACAACAGATGTAACAGCACAATCAGCCAATCAGAATTCGAAGCAAATACATGTAACCTGCGTCAAGCGCGGGAAAACGCGTGCGACCAAGCACGATTGGTTTTAGTTTGGCTTCCAATTGGTTTAGAAAATGGCGCGAACTTTGCCAACCAATCAGAGTCTAGTAAAGCAAAACCAACTAAAAGCAAACGGGAAATTACTTTCGACACTCAATTGAAAACCGCTCTAATAAGAAACGACATCAATTCGGGAAGGTATCGGCGCGGCAAAGCATGTTTTGTTTGTCTGGCTAGTGGTATTACCTGGAAGATCTTTCTCCGCGAGCCATGCTCTCTTGATCATAACTTGTTTGTACAATTCACAAGAGGCGTCACCAAAACCTTGTGTGACAGAATTTTTCACTGAATCCTCAAAACCCTGATGTTAAAAAACAATCCCAAAGGAATTACAACACCCCCAATACAACATTAAATAATGCAACAAAACAATCATCGTAAAGATTCGATTTAGTGCCTGATTAAGCGCGAGGGACACCAATTTTATTTTGAGACGTCCAAGGAAGGAGGTTATAGGAGACGGGCCGATTAATACTGTTTTGACCCAAGTTAATCTGAAATTGCCTAAAAGAATACTTTGAAAGTGAAATGTAAGGGAATATGAACAACAACTGCAACTGTAACAGTAAGAATACGGTGATGGTTCAAGAAAACCTGACATGTGTTTCGAATGTCGGGACACATGCCTAAGGTCATGTTCACACTAAGTTTCCGAGCACAAGTGCACAAAACACAAACACGTGCACACAGGGAACCGGTGCCTATTTCAGTGCCTGAATACAAGGTTTCGACCTTGTACTCGGGCACAGACACCGTGCCCGAATTCTTGGCGTGGATACTTGATAAAAGGGTGCGTTCACATTAGTGCCCAACGAGAATCGTACACGGGCACCGTGCTCGGGAACCAAGTGTGAACATAGCGTTAGTCAATAGACTCACCGTAAACAATCACAAAAATGAACGTATAGGTGAAGGAAAATGTAAAGCCGCGCGGTGTCTCTAACATGAAGCAACTAGGATTATTGCTACCCCCCCCCCCCCCCCCCCCCTGGATGGGATGCTAGTCCATCGCAAGGTTACACACCTGGGTGAACAGAGACACTGTAAAGTAAAGTTTCTTGTCTAAGGAAACAACATGGTTACGCAGGTCTACGCAATAAGGGTACTCATTCGAATAGCGGCATTTATTAACAAAAAACGTGTATCTAAAGAGGTGCGCTTATTAGAATTATGAATTTTTAGAAAGGTGGCGTTCACTGGAATGAAGGCGATAAAATGAATCATTACAGTAGATTTCAAACCAAACAGATGAAACCGGTGCCAACGGCCGGGGAAACGCCAAAAACCTCACAATTGTTTTAGTATTTCTCCATTTCACCGCACTCCGAGATGCAGGATTCCTTCCATCTGCTTATTTTTCCGAACAGCCGCTCATAATCTAGCCTTTGCCAACGCAGCCAACGAGACTAAGGCCTGAGAGAGCAGACGCCTATTCCGGATTTTATTTCAACTGCTCGGAAACAAGAAGTCGGACAAGGTGTTGCCCTTGTAGGCTAACGAGGCGTAGCCGAGTCGACGGTCATTCATAGAAGACGCGGATCAAGATTAATCTGATTATTTAAAGTAGTCGACAAAATAATCGCAAACGGAAAACAGCAGCATAAAGGTAATATTTACAACAATGGCCAAAGAAATTTAATCCCTCAAAACAAAGCTGACCATCAGGAAGGATCCGATGACAATTGAACCAATCGGATCGATGCATTTCCATCAGAGTGCACTCAACATCGACAGAGACTGTCATAGAACGCTATTATTACTGTACTAGTATCCAAATATAAAGAGAAATGACAAAGAATTGATATTTGCCACGCTGGAACAGAACATTTAGGAATTGGGGTGGGGAAATTAAAAAGGATTACAAAATGAGCTTCTCGCAAGTTCCTTTCCTTCCAGTCTAGTCGACTTAAATTTGCGTTCAGTTTTTTGTTGAATAAACAATGCTTTGAAATTAAACCCCTGAACCTCCCATATAATCATTTCCTTCCGGGCTAGACGAAATTGCTCTCAGAAATCGTGAGAAATGTGTTGAATAAACACGGGTTTTTTTTAGTTTGTGTAAAACTATTTTCCAAATTAAATTCCTAACGAGCTTGATATAACGCAACACTTCAGTAACGTACATTTATAACCATTTATGCAGTACGGAGGAGAGAGAAAGGGAGTGAGCAAAACACAATATAACTAGAACAGCACTAAAATAAACCGGAATTACTCAGTTCAAATGAGCGAGGATTACTTGCTCTACCTCCAGCTTGAAAGAAGCAATTCACAGTAACTAAAGAGAAGCTGGAGACTCCATAAAAGGAAATTCTCCTGTGATCCTCTGATTGTGTTTTTAAAATTTAATTAATAATAATAATAATAATAATAATAATAATAAAATTTTATTACAAAACCTCAATTAAAATCCTATTTACAATCAACCTGCTCTTACAAAAACTCCAATTAATTCATCAAAACACTATTCATTCACAAATTCTAAAAAAAAAGTAACTTAACCTTACATAAAAGAAGAGGAAATAGATATAATTAATAATAAAAGTTCAAAATTCTATAAAATAAAGAATTCCATTATGCAGAGATATCAAGATCATACAATCGAATCATACTAATGACGGCTAAGCCAGTGTCCATAATAATAATAATAATAATAATAATAATAATAATAATAATAATAATAATAATAATAATAATAATAATAATAATAATAATAATAATAATAATAATAATAATAATAATAATAATCGTGTTGTGTCATTACAATTAAGAACACATTGACATCCAAATCCAAAGAGTATGCAGGATGTTTGTCCCATGAACCTAGTTTAATGGCCTTAGCTCCCACAAGTCTCCTGTAGCTCAGCTCATTTTGGCGCTTTTTAGAATTATTGCGTCGTTACCCCCAATTTTCTTTTTGGATTCCAACAGCCCTTGCTAAGATCTGCTTTTCCCGCATAGTCAAAACCCAGGCAAGAAAATAAAATAAAACAAATACTTCAGTATTAGTAGGCACCATCCTGAAGTACTGAAGTGGTAATCCTTCAGTGGCGATCTTTGAATGCAAGAAAATAAGGGGCCCCCTTATTATTTCTTGAAGAAAATGTATTCTTTTCTAAACAATAAATAAAATGACAGAATAATTGATAATCAATAATTCTCCAACACTTATCTTGTACCTGTGAAAGAATCATTTTGCTTTTGAAAGTGTTTTCGTCAAACTCAGAGGTTCCAAGGCTTTCTGAAACGTAGAGAATCAAATATTACACTTTAAATACAAATAAACTTCAGACTAGAAAACAACTCATTTAAATCAACCTTACTTCTTGACAGCCGAACTCCTGACTCCTTATAATCCATAATCTCCTGATCTTTCTTTCGCAGCAGTGTACAGAGTTCAACTTGTCGTCTGTTCAACTCAACTATCATGGCTAGTAATGGCTGTACAAGCTGTGATCCAACCTAAGAAAACAACACACTATTTAAACATTGAAAAGAATGACTAGAACAAAATAAGAATACTATAATATTTTCTATCAGAGCACTGAGATAATAAATTTCAGTTCAGTTCAGTTCATTATATTTACACTTCAGATTTTGTTAAATTTACAAAGCATATACCTAAGTAATAAAACATTAAAGAAGATAGACAGAAATAAATGGCTTTGGGGGGAAGTGTGCGGTGGTTACAGTGAGCAAAGCTTTCGAGCGAGCCACCACATAAATGAAATTAAAGATTAAGGTGAATTATTAGTGCCATGGTTAGCTATGGAGAAATATTTTATGTACATTGCTTACAGTGTACTTTTGAGAGCTTAACAGGCCATTGAGCACACTGACCTGGCCACAATTTTTCAAAGAACGAATATTATATTTGCACAAGTGACTTATCTACTACATAAAGTTATCTGTTCTTTGAATGACCACGGCCTTAACTAATTCCTGTGAAGTATTTCAAACATTCCATAAAAACAAATAGTGCTGATGAATGCATTGTGGCTGATCATACCCAATACTTTTTTTTACCACTCATAATTTCTTAAAGCATTCCCTTTTCTAGTACTCAGCATATTATTCTATGTCTTTTAAATGCAGATGTTTGAAACTATGTCAAGCCATAACATTATTTAGGACGGTGCCTACTTTTGCTACTGCGCATTCGTTCTGCGCATCTCAAGATACTCGGGTTTCCTATGGGTGGTGCCTACTAATACAGGGATATTTTTGCGCTGTTTAAAACAATGCGGAGAAAGTAGAACTTAGCAGGTGTTCTTGGGTATCCAAAATGAAAATTGGGGGTAACCGTGCATTTTTCAGAGATAATAAAGCTTCAATTTGGAAAAAAACACCCATACATTGCTTTGTATTTTACGGCTTTTTAGAATAATTGTTACCTAATTATGTCCAAAAAATGCACGGTTACCCCCAATTTTCTTTTTGGATTCCAATAGCCCTTACTAAGATCTGCTTTTCTCACATAGTCATAAACCTCACAAAAATACTTCGGTATTAGTAGGCACCGTCCTTAAGTGTAGTCACATGTAACTGTGGTGGTTTGGTGATAAAAAAAAGAGAAATGAAGAACTCAAGATTTTAATTTGTTTGTCTAAATACTTACCATATCCTTTTGTCCCAATGAACAATGGAACTCCCAAACAAATGGCACACCAGCCTGCAACTTTGTCTTCATTTTAATAATACGTTTATCATCAGCTTCCTAAAAACAAGAAAGCTGCTGTAAGTAGCAGATCAAGCTTCACTCTAACAGAGAACACCAAATAAAACCCACAAAAAATGAAAACATGATCAGAAGTGTTTTATAAAATATCCAAGGCCCCCAAAATTCTATTACAGTGCAACTACTGTTACCGGTGTCACTTAAACAAAACTGGTCAATCAGATTGCAGGACAAGAACAATGAATTTCAACCAAAGCTGATTGAACCAATCACAAGTAGACGGAAAACAACAGTTAAAACCCAAAATTTTGGAAATATTCACTGTTCATATCCTATTGTGATCTGATTGGCTAGTTTAAAGTGACCCTGGTAATAGTAGTTGCACTGTAAGCCCTCCTTTCTCTTTTCACCCCTCTCTACTAACCACACCCCTTCCTACTATCTTATGATTCTTTTGCCACTGCGCATACATTCTGCGCATCTTGAAATGGATTGAGAAACTTGGGTTTCTTAAGGATGGTGCATACTAGTACAAAGGTATTTTTGAATGGTATATCATGGGAAAAGCAGATCTAAGCAAGGGCTATTAAAATCCAAAAGAACATGTTTGGGGGTAGCCACATATTCTTCAGAAATAATAATAACACTGGTAATAATGATGATGATGATGATGATGATGATGATGATGATAAAAATAATAATAACAATAACAATAATAATAATAATAATAATAATAATAATAATAATAATAAATTGAACTTCAATTTGAAAAAAAAAATGTCATAAACATTGCACAGTTCTACATTGTAAATTTTATCACTGTAAAACACAGTTATCCCCAATTTTCTGTTTGAATTCCAACAGCCCTTGCTGAGACCTGCTCGTCCTGTATAGCCATAAACCACGCAAAAGGTCATTGTATTAGGAAGCACTGTCCTCAAACCCTATCTGTCCCCAGAAGACAAAAAAGTGCCGTCTGGGGGAGGGGGGTTAAGGCAATGACAATGAGACTTGTGGGATGGATATTATGTCCAAAAAAATTGTTACATCGTATTAGATGGGAACTGCATCACAATGGTGGCCATCTTGGATAATTTTCTTAATTTCCCAAAAAACACAGAAAGCCACCCAAATCGACCATAAACTAATCAAAAGGAAAAGAAAAATATGACAAGGACATGAAAACATGAAATTTACTGTAAGAAAGTTAGTTTTTGTACATTAAGAACCGGAATCTTCCAAAATATGGAGAACCTGCCTCTCAAATGGGCAGAATCTTTCCCTCCAGCCTGTCTAGATAGGGTAAAACATGCCCCCCCCCCCCCCTACCCCACTTCCATGGCAAGTGATAACAATTAAGTGTACAAATTAAAAATTTGTTTAAAAACACACAAAAATAATGCTTTAGGGACAAATGGTCACAAAGTTGAATATGATTTCTATCAATACATGAAGGAAAACTTGGACTTTGACTTCAATTTGGTCCCCTCGTGTGCACTTTTCAGGTCTTTTCAACAGGTCCCATTATGTGCACACTCTATGACCACTGAAATGGTCCCCACCCGAAATGATCCCCAAAAGTTTCCACACTGCTCGAAAATGATTCCAAGTTTCAGTCGAGTATCTTTTTTTCTTCATTGTACTCACAAATTGTAATTTCTTTTAATCATGTAAAACCTGGATTAAATCCTCTTCCCCCCTAGAAGGGATATTTTTGTCTACTATTGTTCCAATAGTCTTCAGTAAACACGGCCCAATCAGATCCATTATATGCACGTGTATTTATGGGTCTTAGTGGGGCCTAGAAAGGAAGGATTTTGGCCAATTTTCTGCAGTCAAACTAGTGGCCATGTTGTTGTAAATTTTCAAGACCTCGATATCCTGTGTTCAGAAAGAAAACAAACCTTTTGAAATGGTCAATCAAAAGAGTAACTTCTGAGAAGTACCCAACAGTTTGAAAAGTGGAAATTCAAGAGTTCATGGCAAAGAAATTACGCCCTGAGGGAGAGATTGTGGTAAAATCATCACTGGTGCTGCAGTAAAACAATGCAGTTCAAGTTCAAGCCACAGCCACAACAGGAAACAAAAGTTCTTTTTTCTACTGAAATAAATTTATATTAGGCAGGGAGAGAGGGTGTACCACCAAGTGTGCAGCCAGTGAGGCTGTGACCATAGCTAAAAGTGCGCAATGGTACCGCTTCGTGCAGAACTATCTGCCAAGATGTTTGAATAGAGAGATTATTGAGGTCAAACATACTCAGAACAAAATAATTTTTGAAATTGTACTGTTCAATTGAAAATCAATTTTTGTATATTGAATGTAAAGAACACTCAATAATTGTTTGTACAAGTGCATTAAGTGTTATCCACACTAACGCCCTCCAGGAATGCCATTGAATTTCAAACAGTGTGATAAAAATGTTAATAAGTGGTTTATGCACTTTAACCCTTTCCCGTCCGAGGGAAATGGCGAATTTTTCTAAATCGCTAACTATGAACTGGGAGACCACATGTGATATACCATTTAAAAGGTATTTTCTGGGGTGTGCTATAAATCAAACCAACAGAGATGGAGGAGGTCACATGTTAGAGTGAAAAAAGTCCAAAACGAAAGAAGAAAAACATTGAAAATTTTCTTATTCGTCGTACATACTGGGTATCCCCCTAAACTATAGCTTAATGTACAGCTCTCAGTGCATTGCTTGTTGTAAGATATTAACTGGACCCTTAACGTACAAAGAAAAAAGAAATCGAAACGTTTGAGGGGTGGTAAATCAAGTCTCATATAGGAGGGGGACATGATTTTATGCCTTCAATTTATAGATCTTTCAAAGATCTTTTGGTTGTGCAAATTTCACACAAATTGACCAAATACTGAGCTCATAATTGCATCTTGTGCCATATGGCACTCTTGGTCGGGAAAGGGTTAATGTTTGTCTATTATCTCTATTGACTTTCAAGATGGTGTTAACGACTTGAATGTTCGCGCAAATGTAAGTATATTTTTCTCTTTTGTATGCCGAATGACACATAAGAACGCCCAAAAATATTTTTAAATGTTGACTAAAATGCAAAAATTGTTATTGAATCTGAGTTAGGTGCAAATGTTCGTTTTTTGGCACTAATGAACGTATCTTCAGGATCAGATCGCCATTTCACATAACTGAATGCATATTTTCTCATAATGAACAACAAAAGGTGTATTTTCACTGGGACACTAAAACTTTACATTTGGCCATTACATGTATTCTCATGCAAACCCACCTCATTCATTGTAAATGTTGTTGCCTCTTTTCCTTTGTTTTCTTCAATACTTTTCTGTACAAATTTTAGCAAGTAAAGAAGCTTTGCTTCAACATTTGGATTAAGTTCCTGTATAGAACACATAGAACAAAACTTGCATTAGATTTTGGAGAAGTGTGTCTTTTAAGCTTCCAGGGTTACATATTTTGTTTTAAATTTCTTTCGGATTTCATGCGATTTGTCATCTTATCTAACATCATAATTGAAGGGTTGAGTTTATAACAATCTTATGTCCGATTTTTGGCTGACTTTTTGTTTGCTGAAAAGTGTCTATAGTTTTGCATGTGGCTTTCAATTTTTTCAAAGAACATCGCAAACATCGCTTTGTGGTGTTCTGTTTTTTTGCTGGTTTACACTTAGTTTTTGAGGCCAAAATATTGAGTCAGCACAATTCAACATAAGACAGTTATACACTCAGTCCTTCAATTATTGTTCAAAAAAAGAAATTTGTTTAATTTCTGTAACCTGATACTTAGCATCCAAGCCAGATAAATGAGTCACTATTTCATATTTTATGTAACTGCTGAACTTTTATGACCACAGCAGATAAAATGTACATACGGCTGTATATGAAGCATGCAAACACATACTTCACTAAGATAGGTTTGTAATTTGTTTGCTGTCATGCTGATGGTCAGAATGAAGGTCTTGTAAGTTTGGTTGCTATGATGAAAGTTGAACTGCTCCTTCCCTCCCCCCTCCTCCTTTACATACCCTGTAACCTTTCTGTAACAAAGGAATAGGGCATTTGATGCGAAAGGTCTTCCAGAGGGTGGGGGATTTGAACATTACCTGGGTATGTTGGAGGATTTGAACCTAAAGTATCAAGTTTACACTGATCTTTTTGTCCTACAGAATACATGTTATTCCTGATCCATAGATGATTTCAAGGGGAAAATGTTGCTTTTGTGGGCAATTTTTTGGCTCACCAAAAAGGGTCTCCACAGACTTTTCAGCATTTACAATTGTATGCACAGAAAATTTGTTCAGGGCACCCAACAAGAACTTTAAAGCGAAACAGTTAAAATGTTGTTTCCTGCATTTCCCACATCATTTTATGGCCTTTACAAAAAGTCAGTTTTGTGTAAGCTAATAGGTAATGGAATCTTATTCTCCAAATTTGCAAGTTGCTCTTGGTTTTGCAAAAATGCTAGTTGACCTTTTTCACACTTTTAACAAGATATTTGCCCCTCTGAAAACAAAAGGGATTGGTTTTATCATTGCAAAAGTATGACGTGACTTTTCGCAAAACAAAATGCTAGTTTTTCTTCACAATTTTATCCAAAGTTCTGAGGCAGGTAACAAATAAACAGATATTCCAATATAATGAGCTGTAAGGTGACCCTGATTTGATTGAATGCAAATAATAAATTAAACCAATTTCCAAAGAGGACAAGGCTGTTGCCTAACAGAAGCCCGGTAGCCTGGGGCGCCCCAAGAAAATGCTCTGGGTGCCTAAATGTTTTGCAGCAGCACCCATCACTTCACAAGTTGGGCTTCTGGCCTCGTGGGCTCCTTGAAATTTTTCTTAGGCAACAGCCTAGGAGCGTATACCAACAATGAATATTTGAACATTTGTTTTTGAAGAGGCACATTTGATTGTCAAATTTGGCATGAGGGGCAGGGCATTTGAATGTCTTTTTGGCCCTCTGTGCAGGAATTTGAACAAGTCAATTTTCCAAAGTTCAAATGCACGTGGGGTTGCCTGGGGATTAAGGGAATGTTGAAGTTTTGAATTGATCAGCACATGATTTCAAAACATATTATTAGGAGGTTTTTCATTATTTTCCGAGTATGCCTGCGTCACTTTCTTGAATAATCATCATTCTCATTCATTCACCAGGCTAGAAATATACCATCACATTTCTTTCATATAAACAACTTTGTAGCTCTTAATTGTTTGGCAATACTTTAAGACTGGTTCTGAAATCATAAAGGTTACCGTGGCAACAGGTCAGCTCCATAAAAGGACCTTCAAGTTTCAGTTTTTGCAAATTATTTCAAAAACTAAGTGAGTGACCTGCCGTTTTCGTTACTTTGTTGAAAAGCCCCCAAATTCTTTAACTCCTCTGACAATATGACAAAAAGTCATCCTGTAGATCTTGTGTTACCAGTATTTCAAAAAAGGCATTTTTTCACCCACAGAAAATTATACTGGATAACTTTTCCCAAACATATTTTTTTGAAGTGGCATATTGAATGTTGAAAGTAAGAAAAATCAAGATAGGTCACTGCACAAATTTTTGAGATAAAAAAAGGATTCCTGCAACTGTTATTGCCGGTTCTCGTGATTTTACACTGCATTTCCACTTCCAGCGTTCTGTGCGAGAGACTTTTGATTGGAATTTTGATTCATTCAGCTGATGCATGTAAATTAGCTATGGTGTGGATATGTTACGCACACGCACACAGCTAAAAACCCTTTCGAGACTCCAGAAAGCTGAATGTATAGATAATTTGCATTGCCGCCATGCTGGTGGACAAAACAAAAGAAAATTTGCTCACATAGTTTGCATGAAAATGACAGTTAACTCCCCGAGGAGAAAAATCTTGTTGTTTCTGTCCACCAACGTGGCCGCCACGACGTCACATGCAAACCATCTAGTAAGATAAACCGTTCAACTTGACAATCAACCTGCAAACCTTTCGGTACTGTATAATGCTGGCAGGATGTCAATAGTTTTGTTACCTTCTAAAGAAAACTTCGACGGCATTTTGGGATTTTTAAAAGAATTTGCTCACGAAGTCCTATCACAGGTCGTTGAGTAAAAATTAGACCCCCACCCCCCAAGGCCTGAACTCCCGTAAGCGGCCACCCGGGTTAAACATTATATTTTGGGTTGTGACTTATGGGAGGTTTAGCTGTGAGATTATCCCAGATATCAACAGCAATCATGAATAAACTAGAGTGTCAGTGAGGAAATGTATGCAAAGTAATTGAAATGCATGAGGATTTTAAGTTACCTTTGCTCTTGCTCTGAAGGTGTCCTGCTCAACTTTCTCATACCACAACGTGCTGCCATCCCACATGCAGAGTTCATAAGAGCATTCTGTTTCAGTGAACATAGACTTGACTAGCACTGTTTTATCTGAAATGTTGAATGGCTTCCAGGCTTGGGAGTTTAGATCAGGTTTCCATCGTCGTCTCCAAGAAGTTTCTTTTCGAACTGTGGCCGCCATCTTGTTTTGATCGCAATTCCCGTCATGTATGCCTCCTCGTGCCGTCTGTAAGACTGGAACTCGTGCTCAGCCCCCCTATGCCCACAATAAAATAACCCACACCTTACCCGGCCCTCCCTGATAACACTCCGATAAAGCTTTTCGCCAAGCAACAATTACAGTGGAACCTCTCCTTACGGATACCTCTATAATACGGACACCTCTCTATTACGGACAGTTCACTTGGTCCCTGAGAGACTGAAATCCATATAAAGCCAACCTCTCTAAAACGGACACCTCTATAATGCGGACACTTATCCCTGTCCCTTTGGTGTCCGTAATAAAGAGGTTTGACTGTACCAGAGTTTCATTCCATTGGCGGAACTCAAATACATTTTCAGCTTCTACATTTGCTGTCCTTAAACTGGTGAGACAGCGCGGATTATCCGAACTTTGAGGCACGCAAGTTGTACCACTTGTGATGTCTTCGATCATATGTTTTTGTACAAAATCATGACGATCCTCATTTTTTCTTGGTTTTGGCGATCAGCTAGCACAACAGGGAACTGAGAACTGGAAATACACACCTAACCTCAATATAATCGAATCTAACATGCTGGGGCACGACTAAAAATCAACAGATTTGTTTCTCTCAAAACCAAAGGAAATATGGCTTCCCCACATTATCTTTTTAAACAATACTATTTGCAAAATTGTCATCTACTAACTATGGCTTCAGAGAGCAAATAAACTTCTTCTTCTTCTTTTTCTTCTCCACAAATTTCTTCTGTGTAATAAAAGTTTCCATACGACATTTTCTTTACTGATATATTTTTGTTTCCCAAAAGAAACGAAAATTTTAAAAAGCCTTAAAAAACATAAAAATATATGGCTGTTTTTATTTATTTATTTATTTATTTATTTATTATTTACAAAAAAGTAGCTTTTATTAGCTGTCAAACGGTTTCAAGGTCTTTCAAATATCAGAGCTATTTCAGCTGCTTATCCCGGACTTTTGGCTCTCAAAGACTGGAAAACTAGTTTCTATGTCCCCAAATATACTCAATTTACGGTCTTTTCCACTTATTTTGCAACGAAACTGACATATGAAATAAATGTGATGGTATATTTCCAGCCTGGTGAATGAATGAATGACTCCTAATAGGAGCATTCGTATTTCTTTTTTCCGAGTATGCCTGTGTCACTTTCTAGAATAATACATCATTCTTAAACTGACATCACAACTAACTTCCGCCTGGAAGTACTTCCGGTTTCAAAATATTATTAATAACATGTTTCTGACCACGCCATTCTACCCTGCTCACAAATTGAGTCTATAATGTCCAGCGTCCTGAAAGCTGTGATTAGCATTTACCGCAGAGCAGAAAACAAACCAATCGAGTAAATACAAGACTCGTGTTTTCATCTGTAAAGACCAAACATGACCAAAAAGGCATTGACAATTTCAAACAACATTTAACTGATTTCCTGAGTGTATACAATATGCGAGCCAGCGAGGCATGCGAGGCATGCGAGGCAGACGTGCGAGGCATGAACAACCCCAACATAAACTGCTAACCGTTAAGCTAACCGGGGAGCTATTTAAGCTAACCTGAGTGCTATTTAGGCTAACCGGAGTGCTTTTTAGGCTAACCGGAGTGTTTTTTAGGCTAACCCGAGTGCCTCGCACGTCTGACTCGCATGCCTCGCTGGCTGCCAGATTGTGCATCCCCGATTCAAAAGCCGGATTGTCAACTTTGTCAGCGACATGAGCATTCCACAGGTCCAGACGAGCGTTAGACGTGAACCTGTACTGGTGGATGAATATGAAAGCGATTACGAAGAAGGGTTGAGGGAATTTCCTATAAACAGGCATTTCATGGCAAGATAGGGAATGCAAATCAAATCGTCAGTGAGATTTCACCTTTAAGTTGAAGTCACCGCTTTGCAACAGCCTGCAAACTCTACACTTATTGTTTGCTGCCTGCAATTAGTCTTCACGTCCAGGAGCAGTAGATGATCTGCTTGCATCCTTCAGTATCCGACGGGAACTCCATTTTCAGAGGTGAACACATGCAATTACACTAGATAACATTGGCCGTTTTTATACTAGAGGACGTATTATCCGTCTGGACGAACTTGGGCAAACATTTGTTGCTCGTCTGGTTATTCGTCTCAAGTATAAAGACGGGCACAAGACGCATTATCCGTCTGGACGAATTATCTTTCTTTATTCGTCTTGAACGATGCACAACGGAAAATAGTTTGTCCAGACGGATAATATGTTTTTGTCCGTCTTTATACTAGAGACGAAACGGAATAACCAGACGAGCAACAAATGTTTGCCCAAGTTCGTCCAGACGGATAATGCGTCTTCTAGTATTAAAACGGCCAATTATACTTTATCGTATAAATGAAATACTTTTAAAATAGCTATAAATCACTAGGTCTTAGACTATCTTGGCAAAATTTTACTTGATTTCATCCGTGAAACCAAAACAACCTCCAGAACACAATTGTAAACACAAATTTAATATTAACTTTAACTCATGGAAGAAATGTCCCTTCGAAAACCGTCAACCCTCAAAAGCCCTAAAATTTAACCGTCATGAAACTGAGGGTGGCTGTCAAATTGGGCACAGAGGGTCTCCGTTTAGTAGAGCGCATCTGCATCTACATTGCTTTACCGATATCAACCTGTCCAAGCAGGAAATCGTTTGCCGTTTACTGATGAAATTCTGCTCCATCCACGCGAGGCAGTAGGCGGGAAATGTCCTACTCTTTTATAAATAAAACAAATGATTGAATCACCTTTCACGCTTATTTAAGCCGACATAAAAGCTCGTGGTTTGAACAGGAAATTTTTAAGTTAAGTAACCACGTGGCGATTGGTCACGCGACCCCGACCAAACCAGTTTGATTCTTGTTTAACGTCCCACTATCTCGAGTAAACAAAAGAAGTAACAAACAGGTGAAATATATCATAAAATAAGTGAGTTATCAGCCTGTGAAAACGTGTACTGAATTCAGTGACCACATGTGCGATTAGTTCACCAGCTGCGGTTTTCACATGAAGTTTATTCCGAAACATTCTGCCAGTTTAAATGCAGTTTGGAGAAATATATAATTAATTAGGATCTTATAAGATTGCTCTGTATCCGTAAGTGTGTCAAAAACGCTCCTTACAAACTAAGCGGAAACTTGTGAGTCTGGAGTCGCCTAGCCTTTCAGTGTGAACGCGAAACCGCTATGATATTGGAAAGAGAATTGCTTAGCATAAACCATTATCTTTTTTCATTAAATCAAATGTTCAACGTTTATCTGGAAGAAAGCCCAGATATAGCTGGATTCTAACGATCGACTATGAACGAAATATTTCTTCTTCTGGATAATCATGCATAACGCCGCTAGTCAAAATATTAAGTCAGGTTCCACAAAAAAGTAACCAGTATACTAGAACATGTTTAAGTTTTTAATGACAAGGTGTATTAAAGTAGTTTATTAATTTAATTTTAAACGGAAAATAAAACAAAATTCAATTCTGGATTTTTACGTTTCTCAGGCGGTTTTGGTGAAGCCAGCAATTATTTTGATTTCTGGTTGATCTCTTGAGGTAGTTTTTTTTTTTTTTTGGAAACCCCGATACTAAGGTATTTTACGAATGACCGGCTGAAGTAACCGTTAAGCAAAATTGAAACAATGGTCATTCTAAGGAAAACATTTCTGAGAATTTAGGGGATAAGGCACAACTGCCCTCAAATTAAAGGGTTCATAAATGACCAAATTAACGACGTGTTGTCTTTCGATGTTAAACAGTCATGAAGATCGAACAGGAAGCTATGATATTCCGTGTGTGGACTAAAGGCATCCAGTCGCTTAATCATGCTGTGAACGAATCTATCTTGTGCCCACTTCATGCTAGGTTAGCACCACTCCACCCACACGACTCTGTTTGCGAAATCTTCAGTGAATTCGCCGACATTGCGTGAGTTATGCGGCTTTCTTCAGTGAATTTTGTGAAAACAGCAGCTTGTAATTTCAAATCCTTTTAGTGTGGAGCGTGAGTTCAGCTGTTGGACATTTTCAATCTTCTTCTTTAGAACTGATGTCTCTCTTAATCCTTTGCGCCCCTAATGGGGCATTCTTTAGAATGTAGTCGACCTTACAATTTGTTCTCATTGCTCGCAACTCTTTATGGTCCCGTCTTCGTAATATCTTTTTCGCCAGACAGAAATATAATATATTCTAAATTATTTGTTTTTCGAAAGGTTATTGAAGTGAGTTTTATTTTACCTCCGCCTCGTATACAACCTTCAAAATGGTTTACATGATTCACTAGAACACAGTGTTCCTGTACAAAAGATACAAATTACCGGTAACTCGGAACCGAGTACGCGGCGAATTTTACAGTCTGGTATTGTAGGGGTGGCCGAGATTTCTTTGCATCTACACGAAGAGTTTTTGAAACTTTAGTGATGCACCGCCCAATAAGATTGTAATTCTATAAACGGCAGTGCTTTAAAGAGCATACATCTACTAAAGAGTTTTCTTATAAACGAGAATTTAATTCCTAGAAGTTCTGATGATTCAAAGGTCTACTAGTTTAAAAGTTTTCTTGCCCTATTCTTCTCAAATATATCGCCTGAAACCGGCTAATGATTATTTATTATGCAACAATGGCAACAGAAAAGAAGGCAGGAATTTTTAAAAGATTCTGTACTCCCATAACGGTAGCTAAAAGGACATAAAGAATGTGATATTGTCACAGTTACGTGGTTTCAAATTGCCGACAAAATGGCGGACAGGAATTCCATCGGCGCTTTAAAAATGGGCGCCGATATAATAGTAAAATGTATGGAATTAAAAAAAAAATATTCTTTTTCTAAAAACCTGCTCTATTCAAAAGAAATATAATACAGATAAGCGCTAGGAACGCAGTTACAGAATTCGTGGAACGTTTCACGGTTCCACTATGGAAACGGTTGAGCAACAAAATTCCATTCAAAAAGTGCATAACGGCAAGTACATATACAGCTAGGAACATGTAAAACAACAAGAACCGGCTCCGCTTTAATGAGCGAGGATATTTACAGGAGTCTACTTCAACTGTAGACAAGAAATACAGAATCTTAGTTAAAACGAACAGAGTTCAGTAAATCAAGAGAAAATATGTAAATAAAAAGAACCAAAAAACAAACACGTGCGACAACTATTGAATTTACAATACAGGAACACTTAGAAAACTCGAGTTTTTGCAGGCTTTCTTTTCGCAACTGCTTAAGTTGCGTATTAACTGCGAGGATCTTTCTTCTAATTTAACTATATTATTTTTGGTACATAAAATCACTTTTCAGTTAATGCTGTTTAACACATAAATTTTTCCCGTAACACTTTTTCAGTACCGAATTTAATACGAAAACAAACCTAAGCTTTCCGGCTTATGAACTTTTTAAGATAACACTTTAATTCTTTTTTAACCGTTTAGCCAAGTTGACTCCCACGCTAATGAATACCCTTTTAAACGGCATCTTCAAAACGCAAATTTACTGAGAAAGCGGATGTATCACTCAAACGTCAAATGTTCGCGATGAGGCTGTTTTAGCTCTACATCATCTGGCAATCAAGTAGGTAGGCTAACTGGCTGTAAAACACAAACATTTCGGCTGAATGTCCGACTGGTCAAAAGAGCGCTGCCATATGCATGCGACAAAATGCACTTATCTATTCAATTCTTAGAGTTAAGACCAACTTAATTGTGTTAATTAATTCTCTTAAAGAGGAAGTATCATAGGAATTTGGTGTTATATCAAAAACTCCAAAACGTTTATTTATCACTGAACAGAAGCCTTAAAGTATCAAGTATCAAAAATTCCAAAACGTTTATTTATCGCTGTACAGAAATCTAAAAGTATTTCTCAAATTTGTTGTAGATTGTCACCCCAGTTTATCGATGAGTGTCTCTGGCCACAAGGATGGACTGGTTAGAATGGACTGCAACTGTGTTCAAGTTCTTGCGTTTTCGTATAAAATATGCTCTAGAGCAGGTCATGAGTTGTTTCTTTCAAGAATTTAGTTTTTTTTTTCTTGAAGTCCAAGAATTATTTTGTAACCAAATGAAGGTGTTGTCGCATCATTTTCACTAAACTCCCAGTAATACTTCCCCTTTAATCTCCTCACTTTGTTTGGCTTATTTTACAACAGAACCACGAAAAGTGAAAAATAAAGAAGTTAATAAAGAAAAGACCCATTTATATATCCCAGTAGAAATAAAATGTCAGTACAATAAAGATACGTAGTCGTGTCAGTATAAGATATATTATAGATGGACGAAAAGTGACGTCTGGAACTCAGCGACGAAGTAAATGTGCTGTAAAATGAATCAAAACTCAGTGACGGAAATCCGAAAATAGATAACTCAACGATGAAGCCATAATAAAATCTCTTGCGATCGACAAAAAGAAAATGGTGACTGATAAGAACCAGTTTTACTCAAACTGAATTATTTATATGGATCGCTCCGACGAAGGGCTAATGTTCGAAACGTCAGCACTCGAATCTCTTCCGACACGTTGGCCAATTTACCTTCAGTTATCAACTCTGATGATAAACCAAACATTCGTTTCTTATGGACTAGTTTGACAGGAACTTAAGCTGTCATATTTTGATAAGGCTGCCGACCGCTCCGCTGTAGAACGGACAGCTTATACATACCCTAACTAAAAACATGGAGTGGTTGTCTTCTAAACCGTATACTTATTAGACGATAGTTCGTACTTTTTGGATGTACAAAATCATGCCGGATCAAGATGCTGCTGTTAATTAAAAGGACTTTGTGGAAACAGAAGAGACTGATTTTGCTTCATGCAAGCACACAGAAGCAAAATTTCACTGAAATTCGCTTTAGACGGGCAAAGCAAGGTTTACGGATGTCAATTTTTCCTTTGCAAGAGCCTAAGCTATGAAATTCAAGATAAAAGTATCACTATTGTATCGAAATTATCACCTATATTTCTCGCTGTCAACGCCTTTGTTCATTATACGCGAAACTATTCTTGTTTCCGATCGTCGCAAGCAAAGCGTGCTGTTGTCAGTTCAGACATGCTTTCGCTATCAGGAAGCGGATCTTGAAAGTCAACTACAAGATTTATCAGTGTTAAAAACCTTTTAACACCTTCAATATGACGTCAATTGTTCGTTCCTTGTGTGCCACGCCCCAAGAAGACATCTTCGTCGGAAAATAGTAACGGGAGATGCTATTTTGCTTTGTGGCTAAGAAGAATTAGGCCATATCACACTCTTTCTAAATGCCTTTGCCCTTAAAAAATAACAAATTGAAGTAAACGAGAAGAGTAAAAAAATAAGATCTCGTTTTCAGTTAACTCTGTTGCCATATTAATTGAGGTTTCATATTCTGAACGAGTGCAAAGATATTTGAAGGTGATGTTATGACCAGATTAAGCAACAGGTGAATCACGATTTCCTTGAAATATATTCAGCACCAGAGACCATTTTAACACCGATGTTAGAACTATAGAAAAGGACCTAAGAATTTGACAAATGGTTAACGCCTTCAGTGTTATAAGACATTGTCAATTTTCCAAGCGTGGCGACAGCTTAGGGGTGTTGAGTGTTCACCGATTGATAGTTTGCTCTGCTCTTGTCGAGTTGTCAGTTCAGAGGTGACAAGAAAGTGACAGAAAGAGTAACTTTTGCATCGCAAGCCGGTAACGAAGGCAGCACAGTTCAGTTTTATATTGAAGAATACTCCAAACTTGAATTTTCAACACTTTTTTCGAAGCAGCCATTAAACACACCACAAGCAACTGAATGACAGTATCTGTTCGCAATTAATGATTAAAAATTGAGGGACCGAACAGAAGCGACGGTTATAGTGTTCGTTCAGTATCCATCTTTCTTTGAATCAGAGAAACCGACCCTAGTTTGCCATAACAACTAATTATAAATTATCTGTGAGAGAGAAATGTCGCAATGAACAGGCAGAGTTTGAACCTTGGATTGGGCTCACCACTTAGAATCTTGCAACATCGTTTAATTATGAGGGAGATCAAATTGATAAATAAACACATATAGCAATTGATGGGAATGAAATAGTTTCTTTCGAAACTCGGCTGACCGCGTAAAAAGACTGCATGAAGTGCTCTGCTTTTGCTATGTTTCATTTATTTATTTTATTTTTAGGTAGCTTTCAGTTTTCAGATTGTAGCTGAGAAATTTGGTGTTAATTTTTACTGAGGTTTTCCGAACCAAAAGGACCGCCTCCCCTGCTTGATAGTTCTTATTGTCACGGTATGAAACAACGAGGCGTTTTTGCTGTCCTTGCCACAATACTAGTTTAGTTTAAACTTTATTTTCATAAAGTTAACAGTGCTGAGTGATTTCTCTTATGTCTTCGCCTCTTAAAAAATTCCATTAGTCAACGGTTGTGAGAAACAAGAACTTGGTCCAAAGGTCTTGAGCTGCAAATCATAATAACTTGATAAATGACCTTGAGATGAATCACTTTATCGATCGGTTTCATACATGATACTGCTAAAGCTTGATTACCTTCAGTTGTGCACAGTCCTTTAAAAATTTCGATCGAAGTTGCAAATATGAATGCAAGAAGTAAGTTCGTTTTTCGATTGTGAAGCAGACAGGTATTTATTTATTTAGAACAGGAAGTTTTAGGGCCGAATTTAGTAAAGTTTTTAATTATTTATTTGAGGATTTTACTTTCACAACCGAGCTCAACACACACATGACCTGTTTTGAAACATCTTTGTATCTTTTGTGGAAAGTATTTTGCATGCTTTTAAAAGGTTAAAAGGGGTTAACCGTCCTACAACAGATATGTTTGCCCCTTCTCACGCGAGTGTGCAATTTATCGCTTGAGGTTTGCAACTCGAATATTTTTAGATCAAAGAATATAATTTATGCATGAATAAGATTTTTCTTATCGTGACAGTAAGCTTCTACTCGTTTTCAAAACCTTTTCTGAACCGAGGACTCAAATTAATGAGTTTTTTAGTAGTTTTCTTTTTCCCTATGCAGTGAAAAAGTACACGTACTGCATGTCAAATATTTCGTGTCTGAGGTAGAATGTGCGTATCAGTTCTTTTTCCGGCTTTTGGGCGGAGATTTTACAGCGTTTCATAGCAAAAACAATCTTTCGCTGTTAAATTTAGAATTATTGTATTTATTTGGCACCGAGATGTCTAGTGATCAAGAATAAATACAATTAATAAATGATCAGTCCGACCGATATTTTTCGTGCACATCTGAACTTTTCAAAAACAAACCATTTTTATCTTGTATTTCCCGGTGTTCCTTTATCTTCGTGTAAATTCATTTATGATCTGTGAGTGCAAGATCTAGCCATTTAGGTTAATTACCATCACTGATATGACTGTTTTCCCGTGCAATTTGAAAACGCAAAAGAATTCAGAGAAAGTACATTGGAATGAATGTCAACAGATGATGTTCTTACATGGAGAAAAAGTATAGCTGATATCACTGCAAGCGTGCAGTTCAAACATCTTTCAAAGGTTTGGAACAAGCTGTTGACCATGTACTGACAAAGGAGAGTGTTTTCCAACTTTTCGTAAGGCGATCACAAAATTGTTTTTTACTTTTTTGGGATCATTTTGAGGAGAATAGTTTTCTGAGATTTTCTCGATAAAAGATACCATAGTTAACATGGTAACGGTGCAACAAAACGAATCAGTGCGAAGTTAAACTTATGTCCAGTAGATCCGGAAGAAAATATTTTGTTCCATTGTTGTCTACAATTAAAAGATCGACCGTGTTCCTGCAGTTCACCTCTCTAAGCGTGGGCTTCTTGAGACATGGCATCCAGAACAACTTTAAGCTGTAGAGTCAGTTAGTCTACAAGGCCATCATGTATCACTCAAACTGTCAAACTTCAACTCTGGGAGGACATTTTGTGAAGGTTAAAGGTTGAATACATGTAACATGAAAGGAAAGGCTCCGAAACTCTATGTAAATCTTTGCCTGCCAAGGCCGCGTCTAGCAACAACAGCACAACGCGTAACATGACTTAGGTGCATGTTGAAATAGTTTTACATGGTGAAGCCAGCTTCAAGTCGGTTTCTTTCATCATTTTATCTTAACAGAGCTTGGGATGTGGTGCGGAAGTAATACAGAGCGTGCAGGATTATGCAAGCTTCGCTATCGTTTGCTGAAGCTGATCGGCTCTTTGTTTCACTTAACCTAATAGCAAGCAATCGGCAGATTCTTTTTGAGATGCTTGTCGGAAGGAATTACAATTTGCTTCTAAGTAATAAATTAGGATTTTCATACCAGCACGGAAAGATTTCTCTCTTAAAACTTATAGTCAAGGGTCTTAAGACTTTTCAAAGAGGGAGTTTTTTCACCAAAGCGGCGACTTTATGAGCACGCTTGGGTTTTGTGTTCATCTGCACTGTCTGTATCCCTTGCTTATTGTTTCCCTAGTCTACTAAAGCTGTCTCTCAATCCACAAATGGCGATTTGCCCAATATGACTCTTGATAAAATGAGTTTTCATCACCAACAAATACCACATTCAACCAGCTTTTGCATTAACATTTTGAAGAGTGTGCGCCTCTACAAGGGCCGAACACTTCAAATACAGCGATTTTGGTATTTCCTGTAAACAAAACTATCGCTCACATCACCTCAAAGTAATTAGCGCCGAAGCAGTTTACATGTAAACTTGACGTGCTAAAAGCCGAAAAGCTGGCCTTGCTAATCGCTCTAATTAATCTCCATAGTTGCTTTCGTTGTAACGATTAGCGACGACCACGCCCTTTCAAGTGTCGAAGCAGTGAACAAACAGTGTTTGTCAGCCGGAATCGCCTATTTAAATACCACCGAGCAATTAGAGCGCCCGCTTTTTCTGATAGAAACATCCGAACAGCCTTGGGGAATGCTAAAAATGTTGCATTAAATTATGAAACATTTCAAAAGGATCACGGAGCCTTGATTTTAAGTCCGGAAGTTTGCGCAATGCTCCTTCTTGGGGTCTGACGCGTTTTATGACTGAAATAATTAAATTCGTCGACAGTGATAAATAAGAACATCTTATTTGATCAGTTTGAGCAAACCTCAGTCGCCCAAAATAACTAAGGGTTGCTTATGCAAATTCAGTGGGCTAGTTGAGCAAAAGATTTGACACTTTTTCATAAAGAGTACTTATTGTGGTAAGTTGGTTTGACTCAAGGAGGAAAGCGTGCAGTCTTTGCACTAGACATCGCATTTTGATCGCGGCACGATAGCAAAATATTTTAATGAAGCAATCTACATTTGAATAGTTGAAGTACCATAAACAAAAAGCGAAATATAAAAAGATCGCAATCTTTTGATGTCCAAAACCCTCCGGAGGTATTGCGCCGAACGAGTCAGTTTTTCCCTTGTAGTTTTTGCGCTTGGGCGAAAGAAAATTTGAACTCTTCGGGGTGATTGTCTAATAAAAGACGACAATGGTAGGTGGATTACGGGAGAGACTAGCTAATAAAACAATAACCAAAAGAGGCTACCACACAAAAGACGAAAGTAGCTTTTGTTATTTGCAATGCCATAACATATAAGATGTGAAATGTATCCGTTTTTCGATTCACCTGACGTGGCGTTACTTTCTCGTTCACGTTTTTCCTGATCAAGAATCTTGTCTACTGTGGTGGGCTCAAAATGGTAGCAACATCATGGAAAGCTGAGTTGCTTCGATCAACGCAGATGGCAGCCTGTACAACAAGCAATCTTAACGAACCTTCACACTGTTTAGTGCACAAATGTTTTCGCTTTTCTGGCGTCTTTCCTAATAGTTTGGCCAATAGGAGGAACCTTTAGTGAATTTTCTCTAAATTGGTATGATTCCAAGATCGATAGCTGGAGATTGAAATATCGATGAAACCAAAACTGTTTTGGAAGGGTTGAAAGAGGAAACGAAAGAATAAAAAGAAGAACAAGAATTCAAACAGCGATAAAGCGAGCATTAAATTGTGGTGGAAAGACCACGGAAATTCTGCTTTCAAGATTCGTAGGAATGTGGCAAAATTTTGAAAAAGATGCCGCGAAAAAGTAGACAGTTCTTTGGTGACATGTGTCAACTTTCAAAGTTAATAAACTTTAATTAAACGCATTGTATATCAAAAGGATTGTCTTTGTTTGTACAGAACTCTATGGATACCAAATTGGGCACGAAAATCTATCTGACAAGCAAAGAAACAAAGTAATTTGAATAAAATCAGGATTTCAATCCCTTTCTTTTTGTAAACATATGATTGACATGTCACTTTGCTTTCTATTCAATTACGCTTCTGGTGATAACGTCTATTCACGAGTAATCGAATTTTTTCATGGAAGCCAGTTTATGACACTTCTGCATGCAATTTGAATGCCTTTTCAAGAAACACCTATGCAGATTTCTGCGTGCCGGCGTGTACGTGAAGGAAGCCACGACAAATTGAATAACATTACTAATTTTCTCTGACTCAGAGAGCAAATAGAGTCTAGCCAATGTTTAGACAATCCTTGCAAGCTAGTGGACAGTAAAATACATTTCTTACATTAAGAAATGGCTCGATTTAATTTAAGAAAGCAATGTTGACAACAACCAGGAAATCTACGATGCAACAATTAAAATAATTTTCCTTGATTGGTTGTGTGAGGAGAATGAATACTGGCTCAAATTAGAGAGTCATTAGTTTAAGCAATTTTAGCAAGGTCTCCGACAGTTGAAATGTCAGTTTACCTCTGGGAGTTTGAAAATCACCGACTCATTAGCAAAGGAAATGCGCAGGGTGATAAAATATTTTGAATGCCTCTAATCGAAGCCTAAGCCATTTTATTCGGGAAAAAATGAACATGGAGCAAAGACAGGTGTAGATTTGCGTACCTCGGAAGTCATTCAAAATACACGCCCTTTACTTGTATGGCAGCTAAACAACACATTGATGTGCCACTCATCTACAGAGCTTAACCAATCAGGAGCGGTCTTCGCCACATTGAAAAACTGAACACGAAATTCGCGCTGTCAGTAACATGACGTTGAAGAAACGAAAACTTTGCGGAAAGAAACGTCGCCGTTAAATTTTCGCCAAAGCATAACGTTTAGCCTCAGGCTATATTTTGAACACCCGTGCGATTGGTGAACCACGACTAACATGGAAATTGCAAATTGCACATTTTATTGTCAGTTAATCATACTACTTGTCGTAGTACAATTCAGGCCTTCTCTTTCATGCGGCTCCAGAAACGGTTTTGACAAAAAAGGCCCAAGAAAACCTCTTATGTTTCAGCAGAGTATTCCAGACACTTCGGAAAACAGCCAGCAAGCAAGTGGACCAGCAAAGGGGAAGATAACAAGAAATTCGCCGGAGTTTGAAAAACTTGAGCCGTGTTATAACAATGCAATAATTTTCAAGGACGAAGAAGGCACTGGCGCCGATCGTTTAATGTCGAAGGTAAGAATTCTTTCGTTTGTTTACATTTTATATCTTGCCTTTCATCACTTTAAATGCTCAGCATGTAGCTTCTTGTGAGGTTTACGTACACTAGAAAGGTCAGCGTGTGCGATGTTCATTCATTCATGCATTCACAACAAGGAGCTTACAAATGCGCGAACTTGACTTGTCTTGTCGATTTCTTCATTAGAGATGCAAAGACAAATTGGTTGTGTTGGCGAGTTTAGTGAAACAACAGTGGCCAAACTTAAAGCTTGTGGTTACAGAAGCTTGGGATGAACAAGACGAGCATTCTGCTAACTCGCTGCACTATGAAGGACGAGCTGTGGATCTGCGTCTCTCTGACACTCATAGGGGAAATGCTAAAATCGGTCTTCTGGGAAGGCTTGCTGTAGAGGCTGGTTTTGACTGGGTCATCTACAAGTCAAAAACCCACATACACGCTTCCGTTCGCGAAGGTAAACAGTGCTAATTTTATTCATCCAAATTTCATCCCAGCTTAAGATAACGATTTCTGATTTTCAACTTTCAAATTGCTATTTTGAAAAATACACGCCGTTCTAAGCCATTTCAGTCATGGCAGAATGTGTTGCACTTTTTATACATTTCTCTGGTAAAATATCGTCCAAAATTTTTACGTCCACGCCGCCAAAAGTGGAATGACACAGACGCACGCACGTGTGGCTGGTGTTTTGGTTTGCTGGAGTAATAGCTTTTGCACCGCCCTCCAGGTAACACGCAAATCCAATTTTAGACATACAAAGGAACTGCGCTAAGCCATTCCGGCCTGAACAACAAAAGTTATTTTAGTTTTGCCCCTTCCTGTGAAAACCGGTGATTCACAAAAACAAACTTATGTCCTCGTGTTATCTTACACAGGGTAAAGCAGTAATTAATTGGTTTGTTAATGATCTCACTCACGCCCTCCCTAAGACCATTAGTGAAGCTACGTAAAATCAAAATTCTATCTTAACGGTTTTTTTTGTCCGCAGATGGCTACACTGACGAGCCGTGGGACGGATGTTTTAGCTCTGCTTCCATTGTGAAACTAGAAAACGGCGCTGATTTACAAGTCAGAAATCTGAAAATAGGCGACAGGGTGCAAGTTATGACACAAGACGGAGCGATTGGGTACAGTGAAGTGATCGTGTTCGCTGATTATAAGCCAGACATCCCAATGACTTCACACATTTTGATTGAAACTGAGAAACCCGAGAAAAAAATCACACTGACTCCGTCGCACCTTATCTTCACAAGCAACTCTTCAGGGACGCAGTTAACAGCAAAACAGGCCCTCAGGGTCTCGTCTGGTGAGTTTGTCCTGGTGTCATTAGATGGGAAACTGGTTCCTTCTCGAGTGACAAGAGTTTCTGTTGTCAAACTGACTGGAATGGTCGCACCAGTGACTATGGAGGGCAATATTATAGTCGATGGCGTCCTTTCCTCGTGTTATGCCATGATAAATGATCATGGAATCGCTCACTTGGCGTTCGGTCCCCTGAGACTATTGCGCAATTACGCGTCCAAGGTGTGGAACACGGACCTGACTGTAATTCAGCAAGGAATGCACTGGTATCCACAATTACTGATCAAAATCAACAGAGCATTGGGACTCTGTGCGCTCTCGTGAATACAATGTATCGGTTGTAGAATTATTAGGAAAGAATTATGTTCTTTCGACTTCGAGTAGGCTGCCCTGCCATCTTTTTTGATTGGATCACTGCTGGTTTAAGCAGGAAATCTTGTATTCTCACTTTCATTTGTCGGAAAACTTCAACCAACAATGTTAATAACATTCAGTTTTTCAATTAGTTGCAAATTTGTGGTAAGATTTTTTTGTAGGTAAGCGGAACTGAAGGATTGAAACCATTTGTCCTAGAGGACTGGTATTTTTGATTTCCGTTTCTTTAGAACACCACAAATAAACATTCCATTTAGTAAACTGAAATTATTCTTTGATTCAAATTTCGGAGATATTTTGTATTAGATTTCAGTGTCTTGTATTCACGTGAGAAATGGCGCAATTGTTTTTGGCCGCATCCTTTAATTTAAGTGACTTATTTCATAGCAACGGTTTGTTTCAAAAGTTGTTTATATTCAGAGTTTATTGAGAATGAATTGAATAGCTAAGCTTAACTGAGTAAAGGTAGGGCACCAGGTAATATTAAGTTAAATTAAGAACTATTTATGCTTATATTGTACAGTATTATTATACAGTGTAGTTTTGTACGGGTGTGTATAAAAAACGGCTGGTCACCGATGTTTATGGTCAGAATCGGATACTTTTGGTTTAAAAAGTACAAAATGAAAGACATATATAAAAACATTTGTAAAAAGCAACGACTATTATAGCAGAAACTATGATTCATTTTATAATGAAAAAACTACAATAGTTTAGCTTCCTCTAGTTGAGGAAGACTAAATATCTTCTATAAAATCTGATGATAAAAAAGTAGAAAAACGACGACGAAAATTAGAGAAAAAAAAACAGACTTAGGCCCAGTTTAGACGCTGCACCTTTCATGCGCTGTTGTTTGGTAGTGATACGGCCTTTCAATCACATTTTTTCGACAGATTTCATTTAAACAGGACAAAATCTCTAGGTTTTGCAGAGTTTGCCGCATAGGACAACAAAGCCGTTGGTTCGGTGCAGGAAAGGTATGGCGTCTCAACTCAGCAGGCGAAACAAGTTTAACACTCGGCTAAACGAGGTGATTTAAAGAAGTGGGTTTGTTTGTAGAGTCAGCTCTGGTAACTGTCTACAATGTTTAGACCTAGCATTTTAAAAATACGTTCAGGACATAGATGTGATCAATAATTATTTTGTCCAGCGTAGAACGGTGCCTCTTCCTTTACCATTGATTCGATTTTAGCCAACAAATGGCTCAGATTTAATATATTATACAATTTCCTTGTGTACAAAGGAATCTTCCTTTGTAGGTCAAATTCTTTTGAAACTTAGTCCACATAGATTGATTTTCTCTGTTGGCAATTTCTCTTTTTATGGTTGTCTCATGATGTAAAGTATATTAATGACTTTAAAAAACAGGTATTAAGACCTGGATTGTGGAAAAAGTATTCACCGAGAAAAGTGCAAAAATAAGGTATTGATTATGAGCAATAATAAAACATTGTTGCAATGGAAACAGTCTTGTATGTGGCTTGTTACAAGAGTTTGCTTTCCCCACTTATTTAACGCCCTTTCTACGTTTCGATCGAAAGTTTGTTTGACGTAATCTTAGAGACGGGAGAAAGGTAAAAAGCTTCTCTTGGTTTCCTTTGAACCTAGCGCAACACTAAACTTCAGGGATATCCTAAAACATTAATTAGCGAATATATCCATATGTATTCGAGAGGACATCGCAGTTTGTCGTTAGCCTTTTGCGGAGAACAGTCAACGGGCCGAGAAGGTTGTGACAATAAGATATTAAACAAGATGAAGCGAGATTTGTCACAGAAATGCAGAGTCCGTCACTGACTGCAATTAACGACGCGTGCAAAGCTAGGCGTGAACTGTAATGTTTTCTGCTAATGCACGTTTCGTTCAAAACGGAAGACCAGGGGAAGACGTTTCGCCACAAAACAAAGGTGCAAAGGCGTACAAGATGTATCATTTATTTCAGGAAATGTCCTCTTATTACGTTCATGATCGGCCGGACTCGTGCAAGGACGGCACACTGCACTTACAGACTTGTCGTTAATTAATAAGTGCGTCGTGTAAAAGGAGATTACGCCCACCGATAATTTGATTATAAACTGATCTTCAAAAGTGGAATTTGCGTTAAAAGGGGTTTTGGACACCGATGTAAAAAAGGGGAATAATCTCGGCTAATGTTCCCGTAAAGTAAAACCGAAAGCAAGTTTACAGAAATACGCGAATTGTCGCAAAAATGTTACGCTGTCCACGCCACCAATTTCCTGCGGAAGATTTCTTGCAGAGGCGTTAAACAATTTGGCATGTGAAGAATTTTTTGACGTTGTATTTAAGGTGTTAAGTGGTTTTTAACACAAACAGATCTTGTGGTAACTTTTTAGATCGCTAGTGATAACAAAATCGTCTGTCTGAGTCGTACGCACGCTGTTTTAAGAGGGTGTCAGAGCATTACACGCAACAGAAATTAGGGTGTTGACAACGGCAAAGGAAGCTGTTAATTGCGGTCAATTTGTTTGGATATTATTTTTAACCTGTTTCTGACGTAGGCAGGTACCTTGCTGTTGGTTCGCATAAATCTTGTCTGAAAATGATGTTCGTGAGCGTGCAGAGCATAACACTTGAAAAACAAGCGTCATTTTCACTTAATAAGCAGACGTTATGACAAAGGCCTACGCGAAAATTATCGATAAACAAGCAATTATCATAAAGCGATACTTGACTAATGGCCAAGATGATTCTGTTCAATTTTAATTAAAGTCTATTCTGACTAGGACATGAAGCCTTAATTTCCTGTCGCTAGGAACTGTCTCGCTGAAACATTTCAACAAATGTCACAAAATGAATTATCGGTACTGTTGTGTGGAGTGCGTTGCCGATGAAAACAATCGGCAACGCCCCCGTAAACTCCCACTCGCTCAGTTTTCAACTGGGTTACTTCGGCGAAATCCATTTGACTGCGGCGATGGGAAAGGTTCACTCAGCTTATGTTTGTCCAAAAAAACGAGTGGGTTTTACACTGTTTGTCATCGATTGGCATTAACTTCTAAAGTATAAACGATAAAAGGACCGCTTGTTAAAAACGTTGAATTTGAAGGGCGTTCTACGTTGTTATTTCTGACACAAATCTCAGCTTACCTCGACTGAGTAAAAAAAAAAAAAAACAAGATTAGTATGCAACGTGTACACTACTCGGCTCATGCATAATTTTTCGATTTTTTTTTATCGGGATTGTTTTGTTCTCTCGTGTCTTGTGAACTCGATCACCGATTTGGAAACTTATTTTTTGGAGTAGAAAATTATGGGAATCCTACTGACATGGCGCAAGCCACTTTCAAGCCGGAAGAGTGACGATTCTTAGCCACTCGGTCAAGTTTCATTGAGCGAAGAAAGGATTATCTACCTTTTAAGATATTTAAAAGCATTAAGATTAAATATTAGCCTGAAGTAAGACGTGAAAGAGGAAGTCTAAACATAAAATAAACAAACTTAAAGAAATAAGCCGTTTACCTTTGGATAAATACAGATTAAACGTGCCAGAATAAACAACTAAGGTTATCCGTCGAATTACTCAAAAATGAAACGGGTCTGTGGTAGGCCTTCATAGAAAGAATTCAAGAATATCAATTATATTTTAACGCCTTACTAAAATCAAAATCAGTCTCTCTTCTTCTTTTGTTACTGTTAGATAAAATCTTGTTATTGGAAAGAAGTGATGAAAATTTTATCGTGTTCTCTGGCCTGACAAGATATGACTCAGTCTTATCTCACAGCGACTGGTTTGTTAAAAGAGTTTCACCGGCAGTATTAAATCCAACATGGCATCACAAGTTACCGCCTATTAAGCAGATTGTGTCGTGAAATCCATTTTACAAATGGCCTGCACTGTTTACTTAAACTGAAATATGAATCCAGTTATCAAACTTCAGAAAGGGAAAAGCCGTAAATCGAATCAGGAGAGACAAATATCGTTTGTTTCTTCTCGTTTTGTTTTGTTTTTTTTTTAAACAGGATTTAACATCACTCCATTTTCGAATTTCTTGCAAGAATTTAACTGAATAAATCTGTGGCAAAAAAGCAACGACAAAACAAATATAACGTTTCAAAATCTATTACTGACAAGTAATGGTTTTAAAAGCTGACAACAAACAACTGTATAATGCTTTGGAAACATAAAAGTGTATAAATTTGTTATCTCTGTTGAGGGGCCATTTTGTCGATGTTTTGCCGCAAAACAAGCGAGATAAAGTGGGATTAACTGAAAACAGTTGCAGTTTGGTCAGGTTAATCAGTGCGATTTTCTTGATAGCAGAATGGGCTTTGGCTACTCACTACTGCCGCGTGCAGGAAAATGTGTCATTTAGGATCTTTCGGACAGCGCTGTTTACTATCTTCTAGAAGTTCTATAGATTCTAATATTCTTAGATTCTAGTTTATCTATCTCCAAGAAACCACTGGAAAGCTACATGCGGCGTTACTTAACTTGGTTTTAAAACAATAGTTTGTATAAATCCGATTTTCCATATAATCTTAAAGAGGCCGCGAATGCGCGGGTGTCCCACTTTCCAATTTAAGCCATAAGATTAAAACTTTCGGCCGTTTATCACGTTGTTTGCAAATGAATTTAAACCAGGAAATCTTAGGGTTTTTTATACCAATTCATTATCTGAACAAACAAATTAAAAAAACTAGAGTGGTATTAATTTGATGTATTTATCGAACTGAACAGGATTTGAAACCGAGCCGTATAAATATCCAAAGCTGCCGCCTTTTAATAGCATCTAATAGCTTGAAACAGTCGTGGGGAAAAATATCGCTCTTCATTATCTGATACGGGCAAAAGGAAATGATTTACTTCCTTATTTGACCCACCAAAAACGTCTCGACTCTTTCAGTGACAGTTTTGTGAACACAAATTCATCACTTTCCTGCAAAACTGTGTAGCTTCCTTTCTAAATGGGTGTAAAAAGCACACTGAAATTCAAATACCCTTTGCTTTAACGGCTTAACAAGGAACTCCTTAGAAACAAGTGGCTTGTCGCTAATCACGTGCTACTCCCGATGAGTTTAGTACGCGATTTGTATATGTACTTTGTTGCCACGAATGTTTTCAAGATGAATTTACTACAAGAAACGAAACGAGAAAGAGTACATGTCAATAAGGCTTATAGGAATTCAAAATTGAAGAATATAGACGCGATTAGTAGAACCCACATCACTCTGTTCACCGATCACCTTGAATTTCAGGAGGTGTGCGCACTGAATCAATCCTCGAAACATTTTAGCACGCAAAGGAAAGAAGCGAGACTACATGCTGCTGTCTCTAAGGTTCATCTACAGACGTCATTGGACTAGAAGCAGGCATTAAGCACGCAATGGCGGCGACTTTTAAGATTCTGCTAACAGACTTGTGTGGGTGGAGTGGCTTTCACCTAGCATGAAATGGGCACAAGATCGTTTTGTTCTCAGCAGGTTTGAGCGATTTCTGAACACTTGATTTCACTCTGTGCATTTTACTCGACTTTATCAACTAGTTTCCTTTTGTCTTTTTGCGAATATTCCCTCGGATCAACAGGTTTCAATAGATTTGGATATTAAAAACTTTAAGTCAGGGAGGCCAAACATACTTTTTTTCGTGCGAACGACTATTTACTCTGTATGTGATTAATACTGAAATAAACTGCTTTTCGACTGTAACATGGCTTTTACTCGAAGGTCTTTGAAGTCAGCCATCGGAAAAATAAACCAGTTTTGATGATTGCATAGATCCTTGTTCGCTGGCCGGTTTCATGGATTTGTTTCTCTTTACAGTTAGAAAAGCTAGTGTCCGTCGTAACTGCGGTTTATAAGTTTTGATTGCGAATGTACATTTTCAGTGAACATGTTCAGAACAAATCATATAGCGACTAATGCGAACTTCTGAAACAGGAGAAGAAGGATTATAAAAACCAGATAGTCCAAATTCGTATTTTGTAATACGAAAGACTGAATAAAAGAATTTCTCTTGGAAGTTCTGTCATACATTTTCGATGAACAACACTTTAAAACTTTTAAAAGTGAGCGAGGATTCGAACTCGTACATTTAAAGCAGTCTTCAGTTTACCTGAGATAATGGCCGGTTAAACAGGAAATCAACCTGTTTAACTGGCGTGACAAACCGCCACGTGGTTTCTTAAGACATAAATTTCCTGTTAAAACCACAAGCTATTATGTCGAGTTAAATAAGCTGGTGGAGGATTCAACAACCTGTTCTATTTATCTACTTTCTGAAGCTCCCATGGAGTAAGCAGATTTTCATTAGTGTTGGTAAAACAAACAATTTCCTGTTTGGGCAGGTTGACGTTGGTAAAATAATGTAGCCGCATTTTACTCAATAGACAACGTCTGTTCCAAGTTTTACCGCCGCCCTCAGTTTTATAATAAGGAACTACCACTACGGATAATCCGAGGACAACGGCTTTCGAAAACCAAATTTATATTTTATTTTCACTCTTGCTTAAACCCTTCAAGGTCCCCCTTGCTAACATAGATGCTTATCATTAAATACTGATTTTTAAGACATCTTTGAAGTTCATAGGAAAACACAAAAACGTCATCGTTCTGGTTCACGTTTTCCACAAAATACGTCGCTCTTAAACCTTTTGCTCAGTAACGTGGTCGTAGCAGTAGCCGCGAGTCTAGTGGTGTTCTTAAACTCTCCAAGACTGTTCTTTGTGAGCAGGGCAGACTCGTACCCGTTGGCAATTTGCTTGTGGGACGGGGGAAGATTGGATACGGGAGTGGATTTAGGCGCGCGCGGTTTCATGGGAAAGGCGAAGGAAAAATAGTGCCTCGAACCAACTTTCTTTACCCCACAAGCAAACAAATAGGGACTGGGTACGAGTCTGGAAACAGGTACCACATTCCTGCCAATTACTTATCTGAATACCCGACTGGGTACACGTCCTTTAGTTTCTGTTTTCTTTTCTTTTCTTTTCTTTCTTCTTTTTTTTTGTTTTGTTTTTTTCCTTGCACTCAATCCATCGGGCCAGCCCCTGTTGAAATTGTTCTTCTTTGGCGAAAATAACAAAAAAAAAAAAAAAAAAAAAAAAAAAGAGAGCAAGAGAAACAAAATTTCCGAGAACTCCTTTCTTAATTTTTTGTGGTTAGTGAATGTACTCCTCCAATACTCTAACAGCAGTTAAGGTACTGAATTCTTTGCGATACCTTCTTGGAGCGGGGAAGGCTAAGAGGCATAAGCAGTTAACCCTCCTAAAATCGTTGTTTGCAGCTCGAACGATAACTTTTCCTTTATCCTGAAGGTCAAGTTTGCAAGATTTTGTTTTCGGGGATATGCACAAGGGAAAATTTTTAGCTTTAATTTCGTTAAGCACTCCCCACTCGTCTCTTAAATTATTTTTCCATCTTTTTCTCCTTTTCTACTCTTTTTGTCTCGTGGATTTGAGGACCTTTTGGTCTCTCTCTTTCTGATGGGAAACTTTGGAATTTACTTTTGAGCAAAGTAAAATTTTTTAACACAGGGAGGCAATTGGTGAGGAAGCCATGTTTTCCTCCTATATAATTCTTAGTTTGTTCGGCTTAACCAACTCCAAAACGTTAGATGTAGGTATGTTTTCCCAGCTCTTTCCCCGCTGAACTAGGTAATTGCCACCTCACACCTCACACCGCCAAAACTGATGACGTCACAAGTGGTACAACTCATCTATAACACATATAAACATCTTTCAAAGTATACTTTGTTGTCGATAAGTTTATTAAATTAAATTTTTAACACTTGGTTACAGATCACTTGTTTTCACACACGCGTTTTTCTGTCGTCTTTAACAATTTCCCACTAGACTGGGATTCGGTAAATGTTGGCAAACTTAATAATTCAATTCAATTCAATTCACATAAATTAAAATCAAAAGAAAATTGAGGTTTAAATTGTGGTCTGTTTTAAAAGTTGATCTCTCCAAACAAAAATCTATCGGCTTCACACTTCATGTCTTTTCAATTTTAATAAATATCAATAAAATCAATAAAAATCTTGCACTTTCAACAAACAAAAATCCACTTAAGAAAAAAAGCTTTTCATGAATTTCTATTACACAATAAAACAAGGGGCATTTAACTCGCGCAAAGACTGCGTATTTTTTTTCCACACTCTCCAGTAGTCGTCTGTGTTAATGAACTAGTTGCCAGTCCGCGCGTCGACGCCTCTGAATGTTCAGTCGAATTGTCGGAGTGGTACTTGGGTGGAGTTTGTTGAACTGGCTGGTGACTTCATGTTTAGAAAACCAATTATCCTTAATCTAAAGAAGAAAAGTTAGAAGAAACTACTTGAATTTACAAATGGTAGCCTTCAAAGCTCTTCCACAACACCTCCGGGAAAACAAGAGCGATGGGTTGAAAGAAAAAAAGCGAGGTTTCTATTGTTATCAAATGCCTTTTGTTTTGGATATTTTGTTTCTTGGGTTCAACCATTTATGGTTTTTTAAAAAGCAACAATTTTAACCTTTCATACACGAATTGATGTCTTCAACTTCCTTAAATATAACACGTGAATATTTCTTTTGAATTTCAAACCGTACTGAACGTGGCTTCTGTTGACCATAACCGATAAACTCTTTCAAAAGCACAATTAATTATGATTGTACCTATCTGGTTTATTTCTATCACCTAGTAGAATTTTATGCGGGGCACGGGAACAGAGAAACGAAAGGAAAATAAAACGAGAAAATGATCCATCAAATACTTCCATTCACCCTATTTTTCTTCACTTGGTAGGTAAAGTTAAGGCCTAACCAGTGATCAGTCGTTCATTTTTTGTAGAGAGAGAGGGTATGATCGCATGTTAGTTAAAGCCGAGAACTCACAGTGCAAAATTGCCCACAATAACAATATCACAAAGTGTTTCTTATGTTACGAACAACATTCAGCGCATTCCGACAAACGTTGCGCCCTGTGTTCAGTAGAGAATTCTACTTTCTTAATTTATGTCAACCATTCCTTTTTGAGCCATAGTTGATGCAGTCGTCAACCAGGTCTCCTATAGTTACCTACTGGTTATGCGATTTCAAAACTAATCATAGCGGTTTGCCTTATTAAAAGACAAAAACTTAACAAAAGCGGAAAGAAATGATGGATAATAAACCAGTAGCGATGTAATTTACAACTGTAAACTTGTAAATAATATCGCACTTAATGGTGCATCGTGTTCAATAATCCGCCAGACTTAGCACTTCCCTCCAGGTTCTACCAGATACAAAAAATACCTCATGTCCAATTATGGTACACCATTTGAAAGGTTTAGATCAGTGTATTTTATGATTTAACATTAACAAACGTGAACGAGGTTTTTGGTTTTGGCTTTGATAGAAATAGGCTTTAAAGAGGCAGTGTCAACTACATATAGTGTCACTTTGAACTGTGAAAAAACATATTTGTATAATGGTACAATTTTGTTAAAATAACCCTTGTTCACAGAAATTAGTATCAATCATTTTTGTCTGTGGACAGCTAGGACTGATGGAAATGGATTGCAACTTGAAAAACTTGACCAATGTTCAGTCAAGTTCCTCATTTATATTTTGGAGAAATCGCTCAAAACTGATTCAGTTTAGTATATTCTTCCTCAGAGAAATCATTTCAAGTTATATTTTCCTCCTGGTGCTCTTGCAGCGATTTCACGTTAAAGAAGGGGTTCTCTGTCAAATATTTGGCTAGTTTTGTCCAACATACAGTAAAATCTTCCTGACATTGCCCCTTTAAAATTTTAAAAACGTTTTACCTTGTTATTTAATAGCTCGCCTTAAACTTTAGCATATTTTACGGCTCTCGGTGCATGAATAAAAGTTACAGAGATTAAAATGTATCATATCGCAAACGTGTAAAGAAAAAAAACGTTTGACGGCAAAAATTCATAACACTCTACTAAATATTAACTACGTATTTTACGGCTCTCGGTGCATAGCCTGATAAATGTTACAGAGATTAAAATGTGTCATACCTCAAACGTATAAAGAAAAAACGTTTGATGGGAAAAATTCATAACACTCTACTAAATATTGACCAAGTTATGGCATGGCCCTACCAAAACATATACCTGCACTGGTCGAACTTGATGTTTTGGAGGAGTAGCAGTCCTTGAATTCACCACCGGCATTATGATCTCCCTGCGTCCAAAGCTGCCCATGGCCTTATTTAAAATTACAGGAGTAGGGGTGGGTGACAAAATCTGCTCTGCTTTGGGAAACATGGCTTGTCGAGACATGTGTGAACTGAGGGGCGACTCCTTGGGGAAAGGGAGGATTATTTGACCTTCTCTGTTGGAAAAAAATTTCAACACATCATCTCACATTTCAGGACATAAAGTAAAGTAGCTTTGTTCTAAGACAATTTCTGGATGTGTTAAAAAAGCAGCGCGCTTTATGTAAATGCGTCTTCGTTGTAAAATTTACTGCAAAATAAAGGTTAACGACTTATTTTCTTTATGAAACAAAAACCTTTTTCTTGCTTGTTCACAACTGAAACAATGTATCGAAAGTATGAACAAAGTATTTAATTTGTTTGTATTCAGATGAACAAATTAACTTGGGCAAATGTTTGTGTTGAGGTTCAAATTTGTTTCAGCTGAGTTTGATGTTTTTCAAACCAGTTTCTTTTTTTATTTCCCTTTGTCTTAAATTCACTCCCGTAAACAAACAGGTTTGAAAAATTTTAAACCAAAACTAAATTCAACTAAAGTATGGTATAAAACGCTCAAATAATTCTGAAACCTCACCTAGTTTTATCTACAGCGATTTCTGATTGTTGTCCTAAATAATTTGAAAATAATTCTACATCTCACTTTGCGCGGGTTCATGGTTGGGTTTGCAAATTAGCCAGGCCATATTCGCTGACTAATCACAATGAAGTTTTCGTCTTTTCACAGAGAAAGGTCATGTGCTTCATTTTATAGCGACATCTGATTGGCTGAGTCAGACAGGTGTAGAGCCTGATAAAGCACGTGACCTTTCCCGCGCTTTCTTCTTCCGTGGAAGTTAACTGGATCATGAAAAGATTGAGCCGGCCGGTGAATGGCTCGGTGATGACCTTGTTTCTGTACGCCAGTATCGCTCTTACCAACAGGATAAGTTAACTATCTTACCGAGATACACACGCACAATAAACTCAAACGCTTTCAACGGTCAAACCTGTAACAAACGTAAAGAACAACAACAAAAACACAAATACTGACAATTACAAAACTCCATATTAACTTAGTACTGAAACACTGACACATACGTAGGCAACACAAAACTAACCAGGAAACGCTTTACGGAAATAAATGGACTATTTCACGTTCAGAAAGAGATGGAAAATTGGATGGTGGGTGGGTTCTCATATTCTTGTAAAATGTTTCATACTGAAATTAATGTACAATTCGAAAAAAAAAAAAAATCGACAAATCTTCATGGGAAGGTTTCAGGGGAGGTTTTATTCCATCCAGGAGGAAATGGAAACGGAGTGAAATGACCAAACAAAGAAAATCTTAGACAAGAACGACAAAAAGTAAAAATAAATGAATAAAATAAGAAGAAAAGGAAGAGAAAGAAAGGAAAGGAAAAGAAAAGTGAAAAAATCCTCGTTATGCCGTTACGCGTTTCACGAACAAATTTTAAGAGTATATAGTCTTTCAAGTCTTTAGAGAACGTGCCATACTATGGCGGCCAACCTTGAAACGTCAATAAACTTAATGAAAGAAAATGCTGCAAATAAATCATAAATTCCTTAATTTTTACTTCCTGACAATAAGGTATATTATTAACTTGGGCAGCATGCTTTGGCTGAGTGGGCCTTGCCATCTCACAAAACGAAATTATCATATACTGTTTGTCTTCTGGTAGTTGACGTAGCTTACTATGTTTTGGTCCTCTTTCGTAACGGTTACGAAAACCGACGTTGGTATCCGAGGGTGAAATAAAACCCGTATCCCTTTTCAATAGTTAACTCTTATTATCTTCGTTACTGAGACTAAAGTTCACTCACTGTATATTTGCTGTCGTCGGCCTTGGCATGCTGAAAAAAAGCAAGAGTAAAGTAAACTAGGTGGTCGAATGTGATTTCGACCAATCCATGTATAGCATACGTATGTGTACTTTGTTCCAGCTGTTTCGGTTCTTTTTATATCTGCACAGTGTTTGTATCAGGTTTTGGTACTTGTACACTTATATACGGGCATTTTGAGTCATCGCCGGAGGGCTCGAGAAATCGGGGGTAGAACTGCAGTGCATGAGTGAATCAAATTGAAGCGAAACTGCTTCTGGTTCGAGATTTCGGGGGTTCGAGAAATCTAATTGTTAGAAAATGAAAAGGGTCGTACCGGTATAGTGCTAACACAGCTTTAGTTTCAAATCAGTTGAATTTATACATGCAATGATAATATGATTGACAAGTTTAGAGTAACTGTTTGAGAAAAAATTCCGACGATTACCAGTTTAGAATCTCAGTCCGCAATTTTATGGACAGCATACTCGACTCCTTGTAAGACCCAATAGAATGGCTTCACATGGGAGGCTAGTTTCCCGGGGGCCCAAAAACTATTTTATGTACATAATTTTCCTCAACAGATATGGCCTGCAAAATTTTGCTTTAAAAGTCTTCAACACTGCGACGCCAAATTCAATAATTGAAGCAGCTCATTAGTGGCCAGATCCTGACATGGTTTTTTCAACTTTTGAAATGGACGAATTAGCGAAAATTCATCGACACCGCCGAAAAGAACGCCTTTAAATCAATAAAGTTGCCAAGTTTGAGAGAGTTATGCTAAAAACTAACGGGGATATGCATCCACAAAGTCTCGAGATTTTACAGACGTTTGTATGATGGGGAGCAAGTTTGTGCCCCCACCATACAAACGTCTGCAAAATCTTGGGACTTTGCAGAGCAATATCTTCCCTCGCCTCTGACATACCACTTTCATATTTAGCAAGTCTGCTAATTTTAAGGCGCTCTTTCCAGTAGTGTCCATGGATATTCCGGCGCTAACTAGTCCTCATCAAAAGTTGAAAAACAAACACGGAAGGGTCTATTGCTTTCGGACTTACAGTTCGTCATTCCACCTCACTTTACTTCGCTTAAGTTGCGTCACGTCGTAGAACTGGTGAAGGGGTAGGCCTCTGAAATAAAGGCAAGATTATTAATAAATATCAATAAATATTAGAAGTATAAACAGAAACTCACCCGTTTACTCAACTATCCGAGGATGAATAGTGCTCCGAACCTTAGTGGAACCCAGTGCCCCCGAGAGTTGAAAAACGAGAGGGAAAATGGCGGTTGTGATGCATGTTAGACTGTTAGTCTTGTAGAGGTGGGTGAATGTTTTATTTTAAATTTTTTTTGCTTCTTTATAGGATAACCAGACAGGTTCGGTGTTTCTCTGACTTTAAACACCCAGGAGGTGTCATGCCAGGCACTCAGACCGAGAAAACTGCTGAAAATTGTTTTAAACAAGTTTTACACGTGAGCATGAAACAAAGCTGAGAGCGCTTTCCGTTTGTACGGAAAAACCGGTGAGATTTTTACGCCAAATGAAACAGTACAATTTTCAAGTTACCATTCGTGTAAAAAAGCTGGTCCTTTCCACTGGAAATTTTGGCAACAAACCGCGTACTTCATAGATTAGCATGGTACTAATATGATGAAGCAATTTGGTACAGTGATATTCTGAAAATTCAAGTAAAAACAAGCAGAGATGAGTACGTCTTTAGGTATTCCTTTGTTTTCCAAATTATGTTGGGAAAGACCATTCTATCAGATTTCCCAGTGGAACTAACAAGAGCACTCTCTGTTTGTATGGAAAAGCCACAGTGGGAAATCAAATGGAACAGTCCTTCCCACTGAATTTTTTTTGGAAAAAAAAAAAGGAATACGTACAAAGGTATTCCTCTTTTCTTGTTTTTACTGGAATTATTGGAATATCATTGTACCATTATTTGCTTCATCACAGTAAGTCCACACTCCTTGATGAAAAATGCAGTTTGTTGCCCTAAATCTGCAGTGGGGAGGATTATTGTCACAGCAGCTTCTTGCAAACAGAAAATCTTAAACAAAATGACTTCTATCTTATTGCTATCTGTTATGTACTAAGACCTGTTCATTTGGGTCCAGTAACTCGACTGGCTCAGTCAATCAACATCTCATCTAGATTCCTGTGTAGACCTTTATACAATTCTTGATGTGTTTTAACTTTAAGGTGGCTTTCTAAGGTAGTTCAAAAGCACCTACAAAAACAAATTACTAAGAGATGCAAAGCGAAACCTTATTGACCCCTTGTCCTCCCATCTCACAGGTTCTATCCGTGAAATTTACAATTTGGGATATCGACACATTTCCAATAATTAGCAATCCTTTGTTTCTTGGTGTAGCAGCCTTTGCCAAAAGAATGGCAGACATTTTGCACTATTTCAGCTTTACTCTTTTCCAGTTTCCTTCTGTGAAGCTTTTTTTTTTTTAAACATACTATTCAGGCGTGTTGGAGAGGGGGGTTCAAGGGGTTCGAACGAACCCCCTTTGAAGATCAATAATGGCGGAAGAAAAGCTTTTAAATAAAGTTCCTTTGGTCGAAGTACATTAACCAAAAAAGAAATAGAGATATAAACCTGTTCTTTAATGGCTTATCCTCAGTAAAAACAAAAATTGTCAAGAACCCTTGGAGATTCAAAATTTTAAGGGTCTGTATGCTGCTTGGGCTAGTTCCCTCTGTAATTAGGGAAAGCCAGGTCAATGTTCAGCAGCTCACTGATTTGGTGGTTCTCTATCAAGATGACCTACCCTCTCCACAACTCTTTTCCTCCGAATGTGAATGTGAATGTTCCATAAGCACAATGAGGAGGTTGAACAACTACATGAGATGTACCATGGGAGAGAGTAGGCTGTCCGCCCTGGCTCTAATGCATATCAAAATTAATATGATATGCCTGTCAATCTTGATGAGAAAGTCAATTTGTTTGAAGGCTTACACCCAAGAATGATGCAGCTTACCAGCTTGGTGTATGACTATCAGCAGATCGAATAGCTATCAGAACTTGACAGGGCACGGAATGACATTGAACTTTCTTGTTTAAGTTGAAACAATTATGCCGTCGAAATGATGTATATAGCTTAAAAAGCTGCTGTAAAACAAAGTTGTGATTTGCCTAAAATGGGTCTCAAAATGCAGGAAATGAGGTTTCTAGGAACCTAGATTTTCAAAACTTTCCGGGGGAGCATACCCCCGGATCCCGCTAGTAAGAGTGCCCCCGGCGCTCAGCAAGATTTGGGGCTCAATGAACACCCCTATTGAAACCTTAGCTACATGCCTTAATACGTACTGGTTTAGACTAATATTGTTGGAGGGAAAAATATGGATGGTGTCATTCAGACAGTTTTCCTACTGTAATATCACATGACTTTTTCCCCAATATTTTGCTCCAACACTATATGTATCTCCTACAAATATAATATAAGAGTTGGTAATTTTCATAACTGGGTGTTTCATTAGAGGCTAACTAGAGTTATCTTTTGTTTTTCTAAGCTAAAGAATAAACTAATAGCTACATGCTGTGCTTACTTTCCCTCCCCTCCCTCCCAGTATGGAAAGTGGGCATTTTAGTGGTGCAAATGCAAGCATGAATTACAGAAGCAGGCAGTGCAGATGACAGGCTGCAAACTATGAGGGACAAGGAAAACCAGTGCCAGAGCTACTGGGGAGCCCCCCCCCCCCCCCCAACATTTTAAGACCAAAACTAAGATCTGAAGGGCCGGGGGGGTCAAGATATTTCATCCCAAGACGAAAAGCAAATTAGTTGAGTGTTCAAGAGAAACCCCCCCCCCTCCCCCCACACACACACAAAAAAAAATTACCTGAGCTCTGGATCTGCCACTGATAACTAACACTGAAGTTTATTTAAAATATCAAACAGACTGACAGTAACCACCATTGGTGCCTGCCCAAGCCTAACTTATGTGGTCTCAGTTGTAAAATTATTACACTTTTAAACAAGTTCAACAGGGCTGTCACTAAGATTTCAAGTTGCTGGATAAATACAACAAGTAGGCAGGGAATCAAACAGCTGGGAATTTCTTTTGGTTCTATTTTTCTTCTATTTTCCTATGAAAATAGCCGGGGTCCACGTTCTTAGTAACCAGGGGAAATCCCCGGCCCCTGCCTCTTAATGACAGTCCTGGTTCAAGTAATTATTAATAATTTATGCTTCACAAATCCCATCATGATTGATCATGATTACCATTTTACTTGTCCAGGATAGCTTGTAGTCTCCTTAATAATTTCACATGCTTTGTACTTGTACTCATTTAGCCATTATCATTATCACATGCATTGGGAATACATTGGCATAGTGGTCACCACATCATACTTTCAATCAGACTTTGGGTTTGGAGGTCAGAGAGTCAATGGTGTGAGGCTTGGTCGCTACATTATCATGTTTCCTTTTAAAGCCAAGAAACTTTACTCCACATTGTCTCTCTTCACCCAGGTGGACTTATTTATTTAGCTTCGCCTAACTAAAATACTGATACAGATCTATATGCATGAATACATAAAAAAATTGTTAGGCAGGGAGACCACTACAGCCTAGCCAATTACAGTGGATCCCACGTTAATTATTTAAAACTTAAAAACTAAAGCTACTAATATATAAACAAGAAAAATCAAGGGGAAAACAAGAAAGAAAAAAAAAGTGGAAGTTCAAATTGCTAGAAGCAGCACGTCAGCGGGCACAGTAGAGTCCTCGCTATATTGCACTTGGGATAGATTGTTCTCCAGGTTCTGATGTCGTCAACGTCGTACAGGTTCAGAGCCTTATTGTAATATTGAAGTAGTAAACTAGGATACATGACTACTGGCAAAATACTGTTGGAGATAACCCTGTGAGGATTAGCATACCATCCCTGGTGGGGGGGGGGGTGTTAATACTCCTAATTGCATTACTCAAACCAGTTTAAGATGGGCCACTTCAGTTTGAAGTGTAACTTTACTTTTTTCACTATTACATGTGAGCCCCTGTTAATCCTTGTAATGCAGTTAACCTGATACAACCTATGATCCCATGATGTCATGAAGGCTTATACCTTTAGACCTACTTGTTCATGTACAATGTATGCTAGTGGATCAGAACACCTTTCTGTAAAATGCAAACTCCGAACTTGAAAACCCAACTTCAATAATTCTCATTGACGGCAGTAAAAGACGCCAATTGCCAATTATTGGCGTGTTTTACTGCCGTCAATCAGAATAACTGAGACAAACATATATGGTATCTGAACAGACTTTTTGACCCTGTTGCTTTTGTTTTCTATGAGGTCCACTGCAGTGATTGATGGCAGTGAAAAACATAACAGTTGCTGAATCTTGAGCTTCAGATTTCACATGCTTTTGAAAAACTTGGTATCATCATTACTTTCATTTCATTCAGCTTGCCATGGTGTGAAGTGGTCATCAGATCAGTAATAATAATAATAATTTATAATAATAATAATATTAATAATAAATATAATAATAATAATAATAATAACAACAATAAAATACAATAAAAGTAATAATAATAATTGAAGGGATTCATGCAAAAGGGTCGTATATTGCTTTTTTGGTGAAATTTATTTTTCCGCAGGATCTCGCTAAATCTTTGCATACAGACTTTATGTCGCCCCTTTTGTGGGAAGCCCTTCAATTATCATAATTCCTTTATCCAATCAAAACATAAAATACATAATTATCTTAATTTTTTTTTTTTTAAAGAACACTTTGTCGAGTACTTCAGAGAAGTACATTTCATTAATTATAATACCATATGACACTGCATTACAAAACAAAAAAGAAACATACTTAACTATAGTTACCTACACAACAAACTAGCTACACAACTTACAATACAGCAGAGAGGAGGATGAAACAGGCTAACTTCTACAAAGAATCGATACGACTTACTTACAGCATTCCCTTCAAAGTTACTAAAGACATTAGACTTGCTATCTTTCAGTTTAAGATCATTCATCATACCCTTCATCATTACTCACTAATCGATGCCACTCTTTTCAGGGATTCGCTTGTTCAAAAAGAGCAATGCCACCTTTGCAACGAGAAACAAACATTGAAACACCTTTTCGTAACCTGCCCTTTTGTACAGAGTTTTTGGACTCAATAATACGTGGGGTAAGTAAGGATTTTTTCTGGAACTGCACAATATAGAATTAAGCGGCAAGCTGTAGTAATATTAGCCTTTTACCTTGGATGAGGAGAAACACCACTGCCATAATGTCTATGTCCTTTCTGTAGGAAGGCGGGAGGCTCCCACTTTGGCCGATGACTGTCAGGAAGACACACAGGGGCTTCACCAGCATAGCTACGGGCGCGTCCCCATGGACATTTCACATGGATGTCAGCTTGTTCAAGATGCCGTGAATATCTGCAAAATGGTGAGTGTCTGTGTTATTCCTTTTTTGTTATGTTTCTTCATGGAAAGTTACACTAACCTTTAGTTATTGACTTGCCTATATAAATATTGAAGGGCTCTGGACATATCTTCAGGATCTCTAGTGCTTTTTAGATTGCTTTTCATTGTTTTGCATCAGATTTGCTGGATTTTTTCATGTGGCTCTCAGTTGCTTAAGGAAATGTTCCCCCGGGATCTTTTCACTTTTTTTATCGTTCACTTGGAGTAAAAACGCATGATTCTGGGCAAGATTTCTGTTTTTATCACAAAACAGAGTGTAAAGCAGCAGACGGCTTTTGGGTCATTGTGCAGTTCCAGAAAAATCCATACCCACCTCACGGAAGGTCATTGGAAATTCCTAGGGGGAGGGGGGTCTTAAAAGTCAAAATTTTAGAAGCAAAGTATGAAGCTAAACTGGAATTTCCTGGGGGGGGCAAAACAAAAGACCTTCCATGGGGGGAGTATGGATATTTTCTGGAACTGCACATTCGGTGCTTGATGGTTGTGCCATGCTGATGAGGCCTAACAAGGCTGAAACAGCTGTCCATGGCTGCTACTGTCCGGGTGATATGACTGTGTGTATGCATGAGATACTGGCCATAGGGTGACGCTGTGTGGTGTAACCATTGCTTTTAGATGGTTTTCATACAGAAATGTAGCTCTCTGCATTTTTATGAGGAGAACAGGTGTCTACGCACAGGCTTCTTTTCATCAAGCGCTTCAACTTAAAACAGTTTTTGTGTATTTTGGTGTAGCTTGGAGTGAAGGGTGTTCAGGGGGAAGGATACTCTAATAAAACCCAAACACAGTTTATGAATGACATTAAGGGCGGTGCCTACTAATACAGAAGTATTTTTGCGCAGTTTATGACTACGCAGGAAAAGCAGATCTCAACAGGGGCTAGTGGAAATATCCAAAAAGATAATTGGGGGTAACCATGCATTTTTGAGAGATAATCAAGCAGAAATAATTTTAAAAAGTGATAAAATGCAAAGCAATGTATGGCATTTTTTCCCAATTTGAAGCTTTACTATCTCTGAAAAATGCATGGTTACCCCATTATTTGCTTTTTGGATACCAACAGTACTTGCTAAGTTCTGCTGTCTCCGCGTAGTTTTAAACCGCGCAAACATATCCCTGTATTAGTAGGCACAACCTATAGGAAACCCGAGTGTCTCAAGGTGCATAGAACGTATGCGCAGTAACAAAAGTAGGCACCATCCTTAAGTTTGCAGCAAGTGGCTCTGACTTAATTATATCATAGTGCAAAAAGTATTGGTAAAGAGGTGTGTGAACCAATGTTTTACCCAGCAGGGGAACTCACCAATGTAAGTCACATGGGTGTATACCCCCTCCCCACCCACCCCACCCCCCAAAGAATAAATGATGTGGTTCTTGAACTGATTTGATGAGAGATATGTTCATAGATTTTGCCCTTTTGGTCTGGAATAATGGGAACCATGAGAGAATATGAACATAATGATCTCTTTTCACCTTCAAGTGATGAAGAGAAGTAACTTAAAAACAATACCATTTGACATGATAAAGTGCAATGTACCACTGCAGATACATCAACCAACATCAGTCCTGAAAACAAAGTGGGGATTTTCAAGGCTAGGTCTGAAAACAGGCATAAAGAAGGAGGTTTTTTGGTTTGTCAATGGATCACGCGTAGGTGAACTAAGCAACAAATACCAGCCAAAATTTGGACGAGTTCCCCCCCCCCCCCTTTCCATTAGGTGCACGTGTAAATATACATGCAACACAAAGCAAATTGATGGAATTACTTTTCTCAGGACTGTTAACCCAGACTGTTACTACCAGAATGTTATCAGGTTGAATTTCTGCATCAAAACAGATAACAGAAAAAGGTGAAACTCTTAAAAAACAAACTCAAATATTTTAAATTAAGAAAAAGAAAGAGTGAAAGAAATGGTTGGAAGGATGGAAGAAAATGTATTTGTTTGTCTGACACATTTATGGAAATATATATTACTTGCAGTGACACAAAAACAATGCTTGTTTGATGACTAGGAAGCCTGAACTTGTAGTTCAGCGGCCGTTTAGTTTTCACCTTGCTATCTCTTTCCGATACAGTAATTGAATTCAAACTGTTGAAGATCCTGTTTGAAACAACTTATTTCTCCTCCTCGCACGTTGCATAGTACTCTGTACACTTTGCGTATATCTATGTGCGTGGTTTCTGTGATTAGCAGGATAAGGGCATTTGTGCTTGACAAAGCAATCATGAAATTGCTACGCCAATTCACGCTTGTTTACACCCCCACCCCCCCCCCCCCCCCCACTCGTGGTCGGGTTTCTTGTTGGTGCGTTACCGCAATATAAACAAGTGGACTGTCGTGACCAACCTTTGTCGTGACCCTAGTCTCGCCGTTGCGTGATTTGTTGTCCACGATGGAACTGTGATTGGCCAGTGTCGTCTACATTAGTTGGTAAAAGTTACAACCAAAAAATGGCTGCGTTTCAGTAGAATTATATTTCAGTATGAAGCTCTTTCAAATTCGAAATGAATATTTGTTCTCGTTAAGCTTGTGGCGTTCTCTTTGTTTGAAGTTTTTTTTAATTATTCAGTAGACGCCATTATTGTTATTGTTAAATTCCTGCTGCTAGACTACGTTCAAGTTAACCAATTTTCTCTTCACTTACCGATCAGGATAAGTTGTTACGCGGCTAAAATGCGAAGGATCGTGAACCAGTGCAGACTGAAAAGTTCGGGATAGCTTATCATAGCCATGCTTTTCACGGTACAGTTCGTGTTGTAACTTCGAAAGATGGCTCACAGCGACTGCCATTTGTCAGCTCCTCAGCGCACACAGCTAAATCACATGGCCATATCAGAGATTCTTAATCATGTGTGAAACATCGATGCCAAATATTTTGACTAAAATCGTGTCGAAATTCCAGAGTTATCTGTCCTCGAATGCTAAACAAAATTCGCCAAGGTTACCTTCCTGTGCAGTCATGTGTGGCGCGTGACGTCAGTAATCCCTTTGCCTTCTTCTGATCGAGTGGCACAAACAATGACAACTATTTGTTCAATTATTTTATGCGCCAATGACGGATAAACAAAATAAAATGCCGGCTGTTTTGTTGTTCCCAGTAGAATATTCCTCTTTCATTCCGCAAGCAGTGTCAATAGTGTCGGTACGCGGTAATTTGCGTACTCTTTGTTATACTGGTAATTATCAATCACAAAAGAGCTGCAAAAAGCCTTCAATTTTACAAACCCTGCACATTACAGAATTGGTACCATGAAAAATGGATTTATGGGCATTGAACTTAATACGTCAAGTTGAAAAATGTATTTATGGCCATTGAACGTAATACGTAAAGTTGAAAGTTCTTTGTGAGAAGCTCATGTCCATTTATCAGTTTGCCTTGTGGGTACTGTATACTTGGGCGTCCCATAACATTACAGCTTTGACACTTTGAAGTGCATTTCGTAGGAAATTAGATTTCTGGGCATTTAACTTATAAACGTTGAGGACGTTTAACCAGACGGGGAGCTGAAAGTTGCCTTTAAGATGCTCAAACCATGTCTCGTGAATAACAGCCGGCTGTCCCATAACAAACTTAAAGTAAAGTTTGCTTCGTGTAAAAAAATAAAAATAAACTAAAAAACTCAAGAGGTCAGCAACGCCGTTTCGCATATTTGGGTAGGAAGATGAAAATCCATAGAACTATATATTTTTTTCACCATGGTCTGTGTTGCTTGATTTGAAATGACTGACAGGGAAAGAAAAGGTTCATTTCGTCTCTGGTTTCCCCAGCTGTTTAAGCTATTCTCTGCGTTTAATTATTCCTGAAGTGAATTATTTTTCCATTGTCTCGTGTCAATAGAAAGCAATGTATATGTGTTCCAAACAATGGTTACAGATCCTATTGTTTAGTAAACCAATCATGTGATCTTGGGTCGCCTTGGCAAATGTATGTTTATGAATAGCGCTGGTTCTGTCACCGGATGTCCGCGGTAAAATCTCGAAAACTCACAAACTTCTCTCAAACTATTCCAAAAATTCGCCATGTAATTTAACAGGAATTCCGTCGATCACAAAGGAAAACTTTGGCGAAAAAATGACGACGGCGTTGCAACAAGCACTTTACAAGGAGCACCAAGGAGTGAATTACTTGTCAAGGAATTTTGAGTCACATTTTCTGCATAGCCCTCAGTATCACGATCGAATTACTCTATCTCAAGACCAGTAAGTAATAGTATGGTATTCTATTCATATTTCCAGATAAGTCAAACGGGATCGTTTCGTTTTGCTTTGTGTTTGCTGTGAAATGCGGTATATAGATTTCAGGTTCAGAGGCGCCTGGTGTGGCTTTTAAGTGAGACAGTCCATGCGCGACCGTTGCTAACAGGTTGCTAAGTGGTTCGTCTTGCTTATGAAAGTACTCCAAAAAGTCCCATTTTGTAATTGCTTCTACATTACCGTGGATTATTAGTTTTATAGTTTCTACTTATATTTTTCATTGCGTAGTATATCAACTAAGGAAGCCTGAAAGCCAATATATATTGGGCAACCGCGTTCATCTTTGACGCTTTTAGCAACTTTTGGTAATTCGATCTCAGAGCCTGTCGGAGGGTTTTTTGTCTCTTTCGGAATCTCGTGAACCGTGTACGACTTAAAGTTGCCCTAAAATAATAAATCTGTGGAAATGGGTTCGTAAAATAAACGTCTAAATTTTAGCGTAAAGTTTATATTTGAACAATACTTGTAGCGTATGGGCGATATAATCAAATGTCATTCAATTGAGATGACAAAGTGCAGGCAGTCTTGGTAACTGCGAAAATCTTTGGACTTAGTTTATTCCGTTTGAGTGCCTGAGAACTTGTTTATTGTCGCCGTAAACGAGCGACTGACTAAAATTTGTTGAATAATTATGTACAGGTGGTTCATTTCCGTGGTGACAAATACGCGGTTTGCAGATAGATTCTTGTTCGTCCGGAGTGCAAGGCCTGCCAGGTTTTGCGTATGTTTTATTTTTGATTGAAAAATTTATCCTATCGAGATGTTAACATCAAAAATTTCTTTGAGAATTAAGGAAATTTTTTTGTTACATTTAGACTTGTTTTCCAGTACTCATTTCCAGACGGATGAAATAATAAATGCATGTAAATAATAAATGGGAATTTAAGTGGAAATCCACAAAGTGAGATGATTAAAAAACCTCTGCTTTGCGATGGATTGTTTAATGTTAAGCCATAGCATAGCTTGGAAGTATATCGTTTTTTTGAAGTATTTTTACCAGGCCTTTTAATGCTGATTTATGCTTTGCATGTGTCACGCAACATTCCAAGACGAATTGTAATACATGTGTCACGCAACCCTTTTCGTCCCTTATTCTAGCTGGCATGTTGCCTTCTGTAAGTTATTCCATTTGGTCGCAAGTGTATTTTTGGGGGTTGATGGCGAGGAAGGTTCTCATTAGAATTTATAATAAAATGAACCATAATTGAAGCTGTCTTGTTCTATCAATTCAATGTTTCTGGCAAAAGTTCAAAAGAGGTGCTATTAGAGCTAAAAATTGTTGCATACTTTGAACTCGATTTAGCGCGTTATAGTACATCCAGTGCCAGATATATTTAAAAAATAGTTTGCGGATGATGTAGGTTTAAGAAAAATATACCAGTGAAAAAAAAATCACTGGCTTTGATCGACACTATAAACTTACCTTTCTTCCTCTCAAGGTTCCGGATATTTCTCATTTTATTTGTTTGTGCTTTTTCTCACCGTGCAGTTTTGATCGCTATCTATCACGGACCACCCGTCCCCCCAAGGTGCCGTGGGGTCGCAGTTTAAGCTATGGAGGATTTGGCCCTGTACAGCTTCCACAGGAGTATCGACCAAAGCAAGAGCCCCCCACCAGGGTACAGAAGGGGCATAGACACTATGGGGGAGGGGTCATGCCATTCCCTCGGTAAGAAAAGTTACAACAGCAGGATTCACCACAGCTGTTATTTACTTAGCTTAGGATCAGAAATGTTTAGCTCTATACCGCTACTACGGAAGTCACTCATGTGTATGATTAAAACAAGTACTTTTTTTGGCAGAAATATTTTTTTGAGGGTAAAAAGGTTGTAGTTTGTTTTTTCGCCCGAGGTCTTCAATTGCTATTTTTCTAATTCTATGCAAGGATGGATGGACGAAAAAATCGAAACTAAAACGCTCACACGTTATGATTTCCAAACATATATTGCACACAATGACACTTCTACACCGCAATTAATTGCCTTTCATCTCGTATTTTTTCCTCTTTTCGGTTACGAATGCGCGTCAACAAAAATGGCTTCGATTTAGCCATATTTCCCATTAATCGTTATAGCAAACGCTCTTGAATAAGTTAACCTGAACCGTAGCCGGGTTACGTCTCTTTATGAACTGTTTCCACTGTGTTTTATCCTTGTCCGTGGTTATTAAACCACAAGTCTAGTCTTCGTTTGTTTGTTTTTTCACTTCTATTCAATCAATCTATTTTAGACATTGATTTCATTCTTGACCAGTGAACTCTGTACCGGCGGCCTTTAAATCGAGAGCCGATAAAAACATCCACGAGATAAGCTCAATGAAATCCCGCCCTATACCTCACACGAGGACATGGAACCGATTGTCTGCTTTTTTAATTGAGTTTACCATTACAAGCCTCAAAAAGAGGTGTGCCTCAGTATTCTAAGGAAATAAATTTTCCCCGAATTTTTTAGATATTCTATCCGTCGGATACCGATTTATCAACTGTCTGTCTCAGTTAACAGTGCTGTTTTGTTGCATTTCAGTGGTATCCCGATCGAGCAGTACTACGATCTCACTCTTTTGAAGAAAAGCAACCTGCGAAGAAACGATGAACTGTAAGTGCTGCGGTTTTACCTTTTTGTGGTTTTAAATGTGGTCAAACCACATAAGATGTTGTTGAATTTTTTACTTGGAATAAACCTAAAATTAAAATCACTTCACCATTTAGTTATTTTACCAGCCAAGGAAACGAAACTCGCGGACAAAATTGTGTTGTTTTATATCGTTTATTTAGACAACTTTTCCATTTGTTTGTTTTTGCGCAAAATCTTCTGTTGTCGTTACAAACCAGTAACATTCGTTCTGACAAAGAGCAAGAGAAAGTCAAAAATATATTCATCATCCTGGTTTCTATAAAGAATTCTGCACGATATATATTTGGTTCCTCAGGTAATAAAGACTGAATTTTCTAAAGCAACAAAACAATGGTTGGATGCTGTGTTTACACGCAAGCGGTTTCCGAATAACAACGAATTTGCATATGTGTTACATCTCTGGCCGAGTCACCTCGGCGGAAACTTTAATAACGAAGGAAACGAGGTGTTAAAGAGATTTACTCTAAATCTCATGTTAATGTTACCATTTAAAATAATCTAATTTGCAGAATCGCGCTGGTTTTTTCCCTCGGAAAGTTACAAATATTGGTGCAAACTTTTAGCCGGCAGCCTTATTAGCATTTACTGAAATCAATGCAAAGCATTATACTCCGTAAACTTGTTTATCCTACACAAGGCTAACAGCGGTGCCTGTGTCTCAGTTTTAAATTTCCCCTGTTTTGTTTTATCATGTACTCACGGAGCCCATTTTCGATTTGCTCACATAGAAAGCGATAGTTACAATAACACGCAGAAGAAAGGAACAGTATGGGTGTACTTTAGTTTCAAGTCGCTTTCCATATGTTAGTGAGATAACGTTTCCGCACTCTATGTTTAACACCCACTACTAAAGTGATGACAGATGATTTTGTAATGTCACGCATTGACACAACCGAAAATAGACGAAAATATCAGGAAAACAATTTTTCACACGTCCAAATCGGAGACTAAATGAACTTAACAAGCGATATTCAAACACACAGAAACTCTCGGTTATCAGTAATGCGGAATTGTTAGCCACTTGTGAAAGATATTGCACTCAGAACTGAATCGACGCAGATCAATAATATACGCGGGCCATTTTACTTTGATTGAAAGTCTGCTTTATTATTGAAAACGCCTACAAAGATATCTGTTTCCCGAAACTTCCACGCTCACTGATTTCTGCAAAAATTGAATGGAATGAACTAGATAACGCCATTTTGAATACCAGAGTATAGGGTTATCGCGTAAATATTACAAACACATCGCATTTCGAAAACAATAACCCCAAAATCGTTGATGTAGTTCAATCCATTAATTCATTACACTTACGCTGCACGATATGAGGAGACAGAAGCTGTTCATTGCAACAGACAAATCCAAATTGTTCTTAAGCAGTGATAAAAGATGCTCTTGAATTATTTAATTTGACTCACTACAACTGCTAACACATGTTATTTCATCCATTAAGGCCAATTGGACTCTTGGCCGCGAAGTATTGAGCGTAGCTCTGAGCCAACTTTTCTGCCGTATCCTCTCCGTCGATTGAGCTCTTGAAATCCTTGGCAAAGCTGTCTGAATAACCAAAGTCCAGGGTGAGAACCACAACCTTCGGTTCGTAGTCTAACTTGGGTACGTGGTCGTCATCCTGCTGGTCGCCTTTCTTCGGTGATTTCGGCAGTGATTCTTTAAATTTCCTCTTCAAGTGTTGATCTTCACTCGGCCAGAGCGCCTTGTCTTGCAGCATCAGCTCCAACAGAGGCTTGTTAGCTGAGGTGTTGTGTTCCTTGATCTGTTTCGTAAATTCGCCGTCGGCCTTGCCGATGTAGAACTGGTACTTTTTGTCTTCCGTTTGTGACTCGTCTATGACGAGGTAGCAATACACAACCCCCTTGCATTCAAGCGGATTTCGAAGGTACTCCTCCAGGTTTTCTTGGCGCGCTTGCTCGAGTGCAGATCTCTCCGTTTTGCCCTCAACCTCTTCGTATACACGACTCCAGTGCAGATAGTTAGCGAAAGCAACTTTCATAGCGGCCTCTAATCGTCTCTGTTTGTCCCTCTGTCTCAAGTCATCTGAGGCACTCTTGCTTAGCGTGAACTCCATGTAGCGTTTTTCACCTTTTTCTTTGTACGTTTTGAGAGCAAACACGGGCATTTCTCCGGTGATCAAATCGCTAAGCGCCGTCGTTCTCTCCATGTCGACGAGCAGTAGATTTTCCTTGCGGAACGTCCCTCGCTTTTCCCTGCTTTTGCCTCCATGCAGGCGTTTCTCGAGGTGCTCCAGGCGTTTCGCCACCGAGTACTCTTTATTATCATCCAACATGTCCGGATCGACGTTTATGGAAAACGTTTGCTTGTCCGGCAGATGAAGGCCATGCAGCTCGGTCGTTCTCGGCCTTAGGTATTCTTTATCGTACAGTTGCACCGCGTATAAGTCGTGGCTCGATTCTTCCGAGTTAGCCGCCATGTTGGGTGACTTTACCTGCGTGCCAAACACAGTGCACGTCGCGCCTCAACTCTGCAAGACACTCCCTGAATACTAGCGACACGTAGATTCGATCCCTACGGTGTCTTCTGGTTGGTCTTTTTAAGTGCGTAACCATGGTAACGTCCACGAGAGCTTTCATATGACCCTTTGTCTTCGAGGAGAACTAACGAAGCATCGCCAATGTCACGAAAAGTTAAGTGATTTTTGTGCATTGGTCAGTTGCCAGGATTTATTTTCTATTTTAGTGTTGCAGTTATATGCTTTGCAATGCGATTTCCAAATCATGCGTGGAACTCGAAATTCCCGTCTGCCTCTTTGTTCAAAATAAACTTGCCTGTCTAAATTCAGTCGTCACACCTTCTTGTACGCAACATCTTGTCACACTTATGGGGTGTAACGGACGGACAGTGTTCTTGGCGAGAACTGTTTTTCCCGACCAAAATTTGCCTGCAATTTATTCCTGGCGGAGTTACGCCATTGACATTCATGACAAAAAACAATGGTCTGTAATCGTAAGGCTTTTAAGATGTATTCAACCTAAACACAAATGCAAATTTTCACAGTTGTATTTTTATTCCAATAGTTTTTAAGAGCGTTTAAGTTTCATGTTGGTTCTCCTAACTTTACTTGTACGAGAAGTCAGCGGGTCGCGTACGTCTCTTTAGAACCCAAAAGAACTCGACTGCGACAAAATGTTGTACGAAGTGGTTTACCGCAATTTTTGTACTTTATACTGGCAAATGTTTGAGTCTATTCTTAGAAAAAATATTTGCATTTTAAGCTGTTATCGAACTAGCGGTCAGCTTTTAATTACCATAGGGAAAAAACTCTTTAATTAAGAGCCATCGACAAAATGTTTATTAAAAAGTCATATTTGCAGAGTTGGACTTGTCTATTATAAACGTTTTGTGGAGAATTAAAGTGGTCTTAGCCATAGCTTTAACGTTTCTTATGTGTAAGTCCAACTGCAGCAACTAACAATACAATTTATTCAGTGGAAAAAAACTTCTCGTACTTGCCAGCTGCAAGAAAATTAAAAAACGGAACGTTCTCGGTCGTGCACAATATCACCTCGCCCACGCTACTATATATTTTCTTGCGAAAAACAAAGAAATTACACTGGCCGGTCAAAACGGCGGGGAAAAGCCTGAATACATCAGCGAGTGGCAGATGAAAAGCGCGGGAAAAGTCACGTACGTTGGTGTTTGCATTTGATTGGCTGATAAGACGGTAACATTGAACAAATTTCAAACACAGCACTACTCCTCTAATCTCGTCAGTTGGTTCTTTTTGTTGTTAATTGTATCAATACTAATCATTTTTTAAAGTATTTAATTTTGCTCATACTCATACTGTGCCGTCGCTATTTTGTCTCAAGATTTAGATCCTACGATTTTTAGGCGAGAATCCCTGATTTATTCTGCGGTTTGCTGCTGTACGCAAATTTCTATTCCGCTGTTGATGTTATTAGGGTTAAGCCGGCTTCTGAGGATAGCTTCCTTGACTCCATGGATTTACCATTGAGAATCTCAATCGACAAACTGTTAACCTCGTTACAAAGCCGGTCTCATGGCTATGCTCGGAACTGACGGCAGATGATTGGGGACGGGCGATTCGTATACTGTCTTTCTCAAGATTGAATTCTATCCTAGGCTGATTCCTGTTTTCCCGTTGTAGACTCTCAACTATTTCGTTTTGCCAGATCGACAGTGGTCTTAGGTCGCAACAACCGACAATCGCGGTTGAAGCGTTACGATTTATAAGAAACTGTACCGTAAGAAAAAAAAAAAAAATTTTCTTTATCATTACATCTACCAAATGTTCAATAACCACCTTTTCCAGTTTCAAATTGTTTTATTCAACAGAATAATTAATTTTACGTTCAAACCTTTGTACATCACCACAAGTGTGTTGTAATTGTTTTTGTATTTTACAGCGTTCCAAGTCCAGAGAAGTCAGAGATGGGGTAAGCCTGCTTATTACAACTTGATTTCCTCTTCAAGCCCATTGTGCTCGAAACCTCTGAGTAACAGGCAGAAAACAAGCAGTGCTCGCGATCAATCTGCGATATTTATACTAGAATTCGTGCTCCTTTTATCAGTAGAAGATATTAGTAGAAGATGTTTTCTCACTGTTTTTCTTCAGATTCGGTTTTTTAGCTTAGAAAATGCTTAAGTGGTGAAAACAGTTGCTCCTGAAGAAGGGGAGGGACAATGATAGCAGTTTTGAATATCCAAAGGTTTCAAACTGTCCTCGTCTGCAAAATTATGTGGAGAACGTGGTGGCCTGCTGCCGACCACTGAAGATTAATGTTGGTTCGGCGCATTGGATTCCTTATCCAAAATAACAGGGTGTAAGCCTCGCCGGTGTACTGTTCATGTTACGCTCCTGAGGGATTCCCTATATACAGCTATATTTGGAAATATCAATCAAAAATAGGACTTGGGTCCCATTCAGATAGAATAGAAAAGCGATAGACGCTTACTACTGGTCACAGATGACCGGGGCTAATCTGTGGTCTTTCCTCTACCGTAGACCGTAATAATACGAGCCATAAAAAATAGTGATCTTTACTATGTCTATAATTTCTCCGCCACTAGGAAAATCCAGATACCCCTGGGATTCCCAGCGGAGCATCCCTATTCCTCCCACATGCCAAAGTTTCACGTGTTCCCGTCACTGGAGTCTCCCGATGACCATAGGAAAGGGAAACAAGCCGTTTTGATACACCCCACCCTACCCCCCACGGCTCCGGCCTCGGCACCAGATCCCACTGTGCTTGAGAAAACCAAGGGACATTTTGATCGGAGGGAGGTGATCACAGTGCAGAAAGAGTCGGAGAAGAAACCTTTGGTTTGGCCGGAACACAACCTTCTGCAGGTAAATAAACTGATTGGTAGATGAGCCTGCAGCGATTGATGAAAATAAGCTGCTCTGCGTTCTTTATTCGCTATTCTCTGTCTCACTTCATAAAGAAAGCTTCGACGCGACCTTTTATCATATACATACATGATGTAAATACATGCAGGGGGAGGTAGTGAGGAATATTAGTGACGGGAAGTTGCGAAGACCCTTTCTGGATTTGAAATAACCGATCGATTGAGAATTCTTTTTTTGGGTTTAAAATTTTCTAGTGAACTTTGATAGGTGGGAAGATTTTGTAAAACCCCAAAATTACCCTTTTTAGCTATCCGATCAGCCATGCATTTGGTTTTACGTTTTATTCTATATTACTGATCCTGATCTACAGAACGATCCGGCTACACTTTGCTGCTGTTTGTGCAAGTGGTCCTTGCATACGATTATGGCAGGGGCTGTTCTTAATGTTTTGTGTAAAGAAGAATGGATTGTTCCAGAGTTACGTTCCCCGCCATTAGGTTTTTTGGGGGTTCAGTTTAGCCTAAATGGACTTTTTGGGGGTCTAGCAACTTGGCTTCATTTGCAGCTTCCTGTCTCGGCTAAGACACCTGAGACTACTCTCCCCACCCCCTCTTCCGACAGTACATAATCAATCATACCGAAAAAGATGGCGAGTGGTACATTTTATCCATAATTCTTAGCGTACGGAAACCCTAAAAACGCTCATAAAAGTTCTAAAAACTTTAAACCTAGCATGCACAATGTTGTTAGTACAGGGACGAATTTCGCAAAAAAAAATATATGGTTTTCTATGTGCCTATTGGCCGTGTTAGCTTCGCAAGGTATTGTGGTAAAATGTACAACGGCCACTTTTTTCCGTAGGTGGATTGTGATCCAGCCTCGACCAGGAGTTCCCTTTCTATTACAGAAGCACAGAAAAATAATCGAGCTTCTAGCTGACTCAAATTATACTTTAAAATATTTTTTCTCGCATCTCTCTATTACAGTAGTAAATTGAACACACCTCGCCTGGAGTTATTCATTTTCAACGACATAAAAAAATATATATACCAATGATGATGATGTATGTGATCTATTTCAGTTGATTTCCCCACTACCTCAGACCCGCTCCTTGGCAATTTTGATGTAGTAATCCATTTCATTCTAAAATGACAGCGCGCATTTTGCTTTTTTAGCACAAGCAAGCTTTGTGGTGATGATGAGTTCATTTATTTATTCTTCTTTCCTCTCCTTTAAAAACAAGTTGGTCAAAGGCCCGGGGTTGCAGAGACAAAATTACTACCCCACCCCTCCCACCTCTGTTCTACCCAACACCCCGGACAGAAGTGGGCTGATGGCGGTGTCCCCCCGGACAGCTAATGCCTTGTATAATGTTCATCGAGACTTCTGGCAGACGCACTACCAACAGCAGTTTACAGGGAACGGCCCCCAGAATATCCTCAAACTGGACAACTTCGATGAAATCTGCAAAGGGGAGGGCGATTCAATGGTAAGTGACTCAAATCTTTTTGTCAGTCCGTTCCGAGTTACCATCTACAAGTCTAAAATCCCCGTAACGTTCACATTGAAGGTACAAAAAGCGTCCAAGGAAAGAGCCAATTAACTTGAAAAATTTGGCGTAATGTGAGTGGATTTTATGCACAGCCGTACACTTTCATAACTTCAGGTTTTACTCAGGAGGAGAAAGGAGATCGGATGATCATGCATTCTTGAATAAGCATTAATTGAATCCTGTTTCAATTAGGCACCCTTATGAAGTTGCATTTGTGTGGCGCTATTCATGTCCTCCATAACTCGAGGACATCCTTTCTTTCCTTCGACAAAGCTCTTTTTGATCTCACGCTCACTCGATTCTGACAGGCTGCTTTTTCCTTTGTTTGGTTTATCAACAGAGTTGATACCTAAAGGTAAATTGGCCGCCGTAAAGAGATTCGAGTGCTGACGTTTCGAGGGCGTAAGCCCTTCGTCGGAGGGAATCCGCTCCGACTCGCTCCGACAAAGGGCTAACGCTCGAAACGTCAACACTCGAATCCCTTCACAGTGGCCAATTTACCTTTAGTTATCAACTCTGTTGATAAACCAAACATTCGTTTCTACTCTCCACCGACGCAGCCTACTGTTTCTTTAGAAACTAATCCCCTTATGGTTTTTCTTTTATAGAAGGAACATTTCAAGAATGAATTCCACTCTCCGCGCCCACTGGAGGGCCGGCACACGGAGATAAGAAGGAAAAAGAAAAAAAAGAAGAGAGTGATTGTAGGTCACGGTACGGAATTGTGGATCACTGATAGCGAGGGCGAGGAAGAAGACACCAAAGATAAATCCATCAAAAAGACGCACGGGAACTGCTTTGTGAGAGAAGAGATCTTAGATTTGACCACCGGTCCCAAATATAGCGACGGATACTTGCAAAACAGCTTAATCAATCCGAGCGGGGAATATTCAGATGTACATGCGTTTGCTCGTGCCCATCCGCATCTGTACTATTCATCCATTACCAATCATGTGAACGCAAAGCACTTCAGCGAAGCTAGACCTGTAACGGCTCCTGAAGTATCCAAACGGCCTACCTCTCCCATTGTGAACAATATGCCTAGCCAGATCTCTGATCAATCGAAGACAGGTTCGACCAACAGCGACTTGTATCCAAAGTGGTTTCGACCATCTAACCTCGGAGAGACCAGGCCGAGCACCGCGCTACTGGAACTGCAGAACAGCTGGAGCAAAACCGAAGCTCACCGAAGATTTCACGCGCAGTTTCCCGAAAGCGCGCCCGACATCCGTCGGAAGCCGGATTTGCGGATTACGACCAATGAGAGGAGACACATTGTGCCGGAAACAGGCATACATGTGTACTATTTTCATCGCTAGAACAGATGCTACTTTGCTTTTAAATTTCATGAATTTTACCAGTCGTTACATTGAAGATCTACCGTACGATTGTAAATTTTGTGTTAGAGAGAGCTTTACGCAAACTGCCTCGTCGTTGGTGTAAGATCTTCGTGAGTGGTAAATTATGTCGCGCGACTATGAAGTATTTCAGTGTCAGAGTATGAAGTATTTCAGTGTCAGAGTGTCGGTATCAATTTGTTTCGATCTTCACTGACACAACAGGTGCACCTAGTGGTTTTGTTTTGATGGAATAGTTGTTTGGAAGGCCTTACCTACCTCAGAAATTCGGATTAGAGGGTGAAAAAAAAAAAATAGAGTTTTAAAGCGAAATGTCACCTCAAACTTTCATAAAAACTATAAATCTCTTCTGTTTTCGGAGGGGCGAATATGTAGTTAAAAAGTGCTAAATAAGGCCAGCAAACATTCTCGGAAAGGCAACAGAGCCCGAAAATTCGGGCGATAAGACCTTTCGGTGACAAAAATCCGAACATGTCACACCATGATAGCTTACCATAAATGAGGCCATAAAACATTCCGTTATTATAGGAGACACAATTTTCAGATGTTCTGGTAAGGTGTCCCTAAATACACGAAACTGTGAACTGTTCATTCTTATTGTGTGTGCCTTGCAATTTCAATTGATTTATTTATTAATTTATTGTGGTTCAAAGTAGGTAAATAGATTTCAATAAAAACGTGGTTACCGGTGTGCATCACGTGAAAAAAAAAATTAATGAATTCTTTGAGAAATAATATATTAGAGATGGTGGCAAGCTAAGTTTCTCTTCGACTACGCACGAGGCAAGATTTTATCAAAGTCTGCTTTCTTTACCTTTGGACTTTTGTCTCGTATTGTTTTCAGTAGAAAAACCTTTCTTACTACGGCGGTTTTTTTTTAAGAGTGCGCATGGAATTAAGTAGAGATAAGTTCAGTTATACAGAAAAACAAAAACTTCACTAACTTTAAAAAGTTCTGCCTAGAGAGCGAGCACATAATGCTACGATCAATGCAAACTTTCAGCATTCCCCCCCCCCCCCCCCTGTCCTCCCTCTTCCTCCTCCCTCGGGCATTTGACCGTGGATGCTTACCATTTGCACAGAAAATGTGGATATTTCGGTAGGAAAGTCAAAATGGATCGCAAAATTTCAAGGGTACCCCCAGAGACTCTCTTAAGGTTGGTGTCATCGGCCGCTTTAACAAAAAAAAAATTTACATTATTCATCGGTGATCCCGACCGAATACCAGTAAACACCCACGTGTATCGTGCCCGGATTGTAGCGGAATTTGAACCCGATTTACCTTTCTTGGAATTGAGGAGTTTTTCAAGGAAAGGATTTCGCCTTTGTGAGCGATTTGCTCACTCAAAAGGGGCTGCAAAAGCATTTTTGAAGATGTCATGAATATCTATCTCTGTTTGCAAAGCACGAACGTTGATTAATTGATTTGAAGCTGAAAAATTTGTCCTTTTTAGTAGGAGAGGCCTTTGAGAACTTAAGGGTAGGGCATTTGAAGAGCTCTTTGTCCCTGGAAGGCAGGAATTTCAACAAGCCAATCTTCAAAAGTTCAAATGCCCGGGGGAAAGCCTTAACGAGAAAAAATTAATATGAAATTTTCTTATTTTAGGGAAGCAAAAACCATTCATTGCAACTTGATCACCATTGCGGTAAATCATTTGTCAAAGCAGTTTGTTGGTAAACCAGGAGAATGAGTAGAGCATAAATGGCCTTAAGATTATATCTGTAAGACGCTGTACATAACCCATTTCAGATAATTATATTGATGTATTGAGTTTCTTGATCGAAAATAAAGAAGCCGTTCTTTTTTTTACCCGATTTTTTAGTTCGCTCGTGCACTGATGATTGTTTTCTAGCTATTCACGCACTCCCGTTGCTTCGCCAGTTATAAACAAATAAACAAGCAAACAAACAATTTAGAAGAGTTAGTGTGGACGAGTTGTCTGGACCAAGCGCGCGTGTTTTCCTCATTAGCATAGTACGGTACAATATGTGAATGCATACATGAAGTACTTTGGAATTTCTGAAAAGAGTTCGTACAGGTCAACCGGATTATGTTTATAAGGAATTCATGGTCCTGTATTTCCACGCACGCACTTATTTTGTATTCAAGAGGAAGTTTCTCTGAACGAACCTCTCTCACGGAACTGAAAAACCGCTTCCCACGCAGAGGAACTCGCCCCAGGCGCAAAGTTCTGCCTTCATGATATGTGTTCCTTATAATTTCTGAATCAAATAAGGAACCATGACCGAGGAGTTAGTGAAAGATTTAAGCTTTGAAGCTCATCATAGAATGGAGGTTCTTCTTCTTCCGCCTCGTCGTGGCATTGGCGGTGACTGGAAGGAACTTGCAGGCAAGATGGGGTATTCTTCCGAGCAAATACGATATTTTGAAGCTCTGCAAATGCAAGGGCGAGGGCCAGTCTTCGAATTGATAAGCGATTATGAAAGCAACGGAAAGACAGTTTCAGAACTATTATCCTTGCTTGAAGAGATAAACAGGCCGGATGTGATACAAGACCTTCAAAAACACATAGGTAAGTTAGTTTAGCTTAAGTTCAAGCTTACTTTACATGTTTTGACAGTTAAGTTTCATGATCCTCGAGCATGCATGGTAAGGCTTAAATGTATTTTGACAGAATGTTAGTTTATTTTTAAATAATAATGCTGATCTCGAACTTATTGCTTCTACACGAGTGATCGCAATGTGAAAGTAATGTGAAAGTGTTTGAGTGAAAGAGACATGAAAGCACTCTCTTAGAACTTCCGGCTGACATCTATTCCGTGGTATGCGGTAACCTCGTGCAGCCATCAATCTTTTGGTGATTCCATTGAATTGCATTGCGCATTCTTATTGCGCATAATTTGTTAATTATCGGTGCATAATTAGCGTGTGACCCTTATAGTCAGTCTACGTCACGCATGACCAGTACTTCAGAGAATGAAATAAACATTGAATTTCTCTTTGTAATGTCCAGCATTTGAATGGAATCTTGAAGATTTCTCTGGAAATCTTTCCAAAAGAGACGCATTAACTGAGAAAAGAATTCAATATACTTGGAAAATACTTGTTATTTTTGAACAACTTAATGCTGTGATGTAAAAAAAAAAAAAAAATCATAGCTTTATACCGTCAATAAACTAAGAAAAAGTCTACAGAAAACCTGAGATCCCGCTGGCAACGTTAAAAAATGACAGTCATGTAAATTTCAAAAATGCTGGTCATGCATGATGTCGATTGATTGTAAAGCAGGGCTGTCAACTCTCCCGGATAATCTGGGTGTGTCCAGATTTTGAACCGTATCTTCCGGTCTCCAGATTTATGTCTGTAATCTCCCGGATAATTGACGAAATTGGCTATTTGTCAGATACTTGACGTTCACTTTCTGAGAACAAAATCTGAAATGTTTGGCGTTGTTTCTGGTATTGTTTAATTCCCCCCCCCCCCCCCCCCCCAGCCCACTGAACCTGGAAATTTGGGCAAGATGCGATGCCTCTGTAAGTTTCTTTTTTATTGATTGTCGGGGAAGTCATATTCTCAATATTTGAAGACGTGTGAGGTTGACAGCCCTGGTAAAGACATGGCGTGTTTTCCTTGATGTTTAACCCAGCCAATTGCTAAATTAGGCTGATTTAAATGCAAGCAAAAGAATGTTAAAATTTCAGCCATTTTAGATAGGGTTCCTCGTTACTCCGTCGCTCAACTCATGACTCTGTCGCTCATTGGTCACTCTTTTTGGTGGATAAAAAGAAAACTTAAGGCAAATCTAGGTCTATGGCATACCATGTAATATAACATGTGTCATGTTTGACACCAAAATATTAGGTTTAAATGTTTTTCAAAGCCTTGTCTGCATTAGGATGAAACCAATTGTTATTTTATAATGACAATATATACGGGGTAGACCTAATGCAAAAATGGCTGACATTTTGATATTCTTTTGTGTGCATTCAAATTTTCGTCGCTAACCTTGTTCAAGGTAAAGTATTCTTTTGTTGTTTTGAACTCAAGAACGAGGCTAGTGAGGCTCATTTTAATCACAGACAAAAGAATATTAAAATGTCAGTCATTTTTGCATAGGGGCTATAGTCATCCCATTAAATTGAAAAAAGAAATTCAGGTTTAAAATAGAACTTTCTGGATAAGTTAATTGTAATTTAGAAAAAAAATTAATCTTTATTCTGGTGTCGTTTCAGAAGAGAAGAAGCAACAGGAAAAAGTACAGTCTGAACTGCGACAAATGCACGCCGGTATGTTTCCAGAGCTACATCAGGGTTGGTACAGGTCATGGAAAACCTGGAAAGTCATGGAATTTTAAAATTTCATTCTCCAGGCCTGGAAAGTCATGGAATTTAGGTGTGGGTCATGGAAAGTCATGAAAAATGATGTTTATTAAAAAGTACAAAATAAATTGGCCGAGGGTTTTTTGCAAAGAAAATAGTAAAAACAAACCCAAAATGAAAGACGATTTCCACGAAAATGGTCAAATTTAGGTCATGGAAAACTTGGAGAAGTCATGGAAAAGGTCATGGAAAGTCATGGAATTTCAAAAGCTCAAAAGAGTATGAACCCTGCTACATGAAGAAATAACAAATACTTACATACAAACTCAATTCTCCTAAATTGAACGCAAGTTTTCAGAAGCAGAGTCAGTTTGAGGTTAATCTATTTAATATTGAGAAATTGCTCCTAATCTTTCATCTTTTATTGAGAAATATCCCCTTAACAATAGACATTTTGTTCAAAGTTTTAATTAAGAATTCGATCAGCTTTCTTCAAAATGGCCTGCCCTTATCCCTGAGTCCTTCCTCCCCCCCCCCCACCCCACTCAAGAGAGAAGGCATTGGTAGATGTAAGAAGCAACAGGTTGTTCTTTCATGACTAAGGACACAATTTGTTTTTCAATTTATTGCAGATGAAGACAAGGTGGACATTAAAACTCGTAAGTAATACCTTTTCATAAATATTATAAATTTTACTTTCCAGTAACAAATGTACATTTGCATTAAATTGATCAAAGGAACTGATTCCAATAACCTTGAGATACATGCATGCTAATGAGATTCATGAACTGTATGATAGACATCAC